>NC_143399.1:196468815-196620115 GCF_052110815.1 Crocodylus siamensis
CAGGAGCGCTATCTTTAGAAGTAACCTCTAAACCTATGAAGTTCTGTTTGGCCTTTGGCAAACAGAAAGTTCCAGGTTGCTACATTTTGGCTGGGTTTTATTTTATATTTGATTGTCTTGTTAGTCTTAGAAGCAGGGTGAATACAAAACTTTCAAACAAGATGTTTTGTTGGTCATGTATCTAATTAGGAAATTGCAATGCTCATCCTAACTTTATTACCACTAGATAACTGCAAAGTTTGGTATCCTGTAAGTTCAATGGCTAGTATCACAGGCATCCAAAAAAGTAGGACATACATTTAAAAAAATATTAACTTTAATGGGTTATGCACAGAAGGAAATATTTAATGGGATGCAAAAGTGTTTCACAAACTGTACATTTTAAGAACTGAAGAGGTTCTTTGATTTCTAATTTTTACCCTATTCCTGACGATACCAAGTATGCATAGCTCCACCATCACTTTAAATTAAGAACCAGTAATCCAGTTCTTATCAAATAAGTTATACATTTTCCCCAAAAGCTAATCTGAACCTCTTCAGAGGTTCAGCATGGTTGTCTAGCACCCATTTACAATGTCTTTCTTCCTCTATGCTTCCTATTTTCATCTGGAAGCAAAAATGGGACTTACCTTTGCAATATTTCTGAGTGAAGGAGGAAACCCTGACACTTCCCAGAGACTAAATTCAAGAGACATCCAGATTAAATGAATTTGGCTAAACTGACAATAAACACAGAAAGAAAACTGAATCCT
Organism: Crocodylus siamensis; assembly: GCF_052110815.1. NCBI lineage: Eukaryota > Metazoa > Chordata > Crocodylia > Crocodylidae > Crocodylus > Crocodylus siamensis. The sequence continues at coordinate 196,469,568 of NC_143399.1, forward strand.
TTGCTATTCACTCAACTCTTACGGCAAATATAAACTACAGAGGGACCAATTCTACCACCCTAACTCAGTGGGGTATCATTACTTTGCAGGTAACACTATTAACATCACTGGCAATCCCTATAGGCTAAAGTGCTACTCCATGTCAGCAAGAATGGGAGAAATGGGTCTCAAATTATTGGAACTAAAATTAAAATAAGACTAATGCTGATTAGCAAGAAAGCAGGAAGCCCCCTCGGTATGAACAAAATATCATGTTTCTCAGCCTCATTATGTCTCAGTAATATATTACAGCTACCTTGGGTTAGTTAGAAATACCCAGAAAGAGGAGAAACTGATCAGGCCGAACCAAACCATTGGATGGTCTAGCATCGCTATTGCAGACCACATTCAGATCATTAGTGTTTTGCCAACTCCTGAGGTGTCGCCACAAGTTTCACAACACTGATGCTTTACTGGATGCAGAAAGAGAATCTCAGCGTTCAGTCCATAAGGACTGTTTCTAGTCCTCACACATATAAAGGCAAGCTTGACAATTTGGCCTGGCTCCAGCAGAAAGACTCAAAAACTAGAATGCAAGGAACCTAAAGTCATTGTTTTTGACAAAAACAACAAAACAAAAGAAAACAAGAAAGAAAGAAAGAAAGAAAGACTTTTGACTTTTAAGAGACTTTCATTCTGGGAAGGGTGACAGATGGTGGGCAGTAGAAATTATGTACAGTTTGGTCCGAGGACAAGGCCTGGGCTCTTGGCCTGCAAGGCGTGCCCGCACACTTTAGACAAAGAAAAACAAGAAAACACAAAGAACAAAAGAAGTATTTACATATATACATATATACAGTTCTTGCCGGGGGGGACACCCAGAGGGGCCTCAGGACATCGGGGTTGGCCTGCCCGGACAAAGCCCAAGGTCTCAGCTCTCTGGGTGCGCCTCTGCACCTTGAGGAGCTGGTGGTGTCACAGGGCAAGGAGCAGGCGTCCCGCCTCAACTCAGCACAGTGCCCCGTCAACGGCCCAGCGTTCCTCAAAGGTGGACACTGTCCACCGGAGGACTGCATGCTTGAATTCAAGAGAGAGGCAGGCCCGCACCAGCAGGTGGAAAAGCTGCAGGGCATCATGCATTCTGGTCCCGGTGAGCTGGTTTCGCCAGCTCTTCAGGGTGGCCATCTTGGCCTGGCCCACCAGGAAGTTGGCCAGGCTGACCGCGGCCCGCTCAGCCGCCCGGTACGGGAAGGAGTGGATGTAGGTGTCCGCTGAGAAGTCCCGGCCCAGTGCCCAAAGCAGCGCCCCGAGGGCAGTAAAGAGCGGCTGCAGTCAGGGGCAGTCGAGGAAGGCGTGGAAAATTTCCTCTTCCAGCACCCCTGGGCAGAAGGGGAAGGCCACTGAGGCCACCGGGTCCAGGTGCCAGTGGTCAGGATGCCATGCACCAGTCTCCACTGGAGGTCTCCGGTCTTCTTGGTGGTGGATGCCTTGTACAGCGTGCCCCATGGTGGGGTCCCGGGCCATGCCAGGTGCCACCGCCAAGCAGTGTTGGGTTGGCCGGCCAGCACCTGGGTGTGCCAGGTGCACACCACCCATGCATAGAGTCCCTTCTGGGGCAGCGTGCCAAAGGGGCAGCTCGTATTGCTGCTGGGGGGCACAGGGAGCCTGAGCAGTGTGTTGGGCTGGTCAGCCAGCTCACTGGCCACCGCTGGGATGACCGGCAGTGGTGGGAAGTCATCACCTGCGGCGTCTGTGGTGGGGAGGGCCTGGTGAACCTGGAGGTAGCCTTCCAGGGTGGTCACTGCTTCCATTGGAAGGGTGGCCCTAATGGCGTGCAGAAGCCAGCCCGCGGTGCAGTGCCATCTGGGCAGCCAGGGCTTCGGGTGATGGCCAGCCTGACGGAGCAGGGTCCAGGAAGTGCCCCAGGTGGGTGGTGTGCACCTTGATGAGAGCAGCCATGAGGCTGGAGGAGGCCAGACTCGGCATGACATGCTGCAGGGCCTGGTTGTGGACCAGGGGCTCCTGAAGCAGCTATGGGAAACGCAGGCGCCTGGCCTGGGGGCAGAGATGGAAGGCAGCCCGCCAGGCCCGCACCATGCTGCAGTAGAACGGGGGAAGGACCGCCCCGTTTAGGAAGGTGAGGTCCAGCATAAAGAGCTCCCGGTCAAAGCCAAGGCCCCCCCACTTGGTGCAGGAACCGGTATGCCAGCTGCCGCTGCGGGAGGTGACCCTCGGCATACAGGAGCCGCTAGAGGGCTTGTGGGCAGTAGACGGCCACCCTGCTGGACAGGGCGATCAGGCCCTGGCCCTACTCGTGGTGGGCAGGTACAGGGCAGCTTGTGGGAGCCGGTGGTGTCTGTCCCAGAGGAAGTCCACTAGGAGCCACTGCAGTCTCTCGAGTAGCTCCGGGGGAGGGTCCAGCATGGCGCAGTGGTGCCACAGGGTCGCTGCCGCCAGGTTGTTGGTGACGAGTACCTGGCTATGGTAGGAGAGGGCGGGCAAGCGCCAGCGCTGCAGGTGGGTCTCCACTCCCTCCGCCAGGCCCTCCCAGTTGCGGGCTGCAAAGGCCGCGAGGGTGCCGAGCAGGTACTGGTGGTCGATGCGATCAAAGGCCTTCTCCTGGTCCAGGAAGCCCAAGCTGACACTCAGGCCAAAAAGCTCCGTGGCCATGAGCAGGCCATGCAGCAGAAACAGGTTGTCCTGGATGGCCCTGCCCGGGACACAGTAGCTCTGCTCCGGCCCAATGATGGAGGCCATGATGGTGCGGAGACGGTTCGCCAGCACCTTCGCCAGGATCTTACAGTCAGTGCACAGAAGGGAGATGGGCCACCAGTTCTTAAGGCAGCCCGGGTCCCCCTTCTTGGGCAGCAAGGTGAGCACTACCTGGCAGCAGCTGGTTGTCAGGGTCCCTTCAGTGAGGCTCTCGCGGAAAATACAGAGGAGGCTGGGCCCAAGGAGAGGCCAGAAGGCTTTGTAAAATTCCACAGGCAGTCCATCCAGGCCCGGGGCCCTGCCCGAGGCAAGTCCCCCCACAGCAGCCTCGAGTTCAGCCAGGGAGATCTCGACCTGCGAAGTGCTGAGGCACGGCAGGTCCTTATGCAGCTGCCAAGCGGCCTCCGGACAAATGGGGTCAGCTGCAAACAAGTCCCGATAGAGGGTGACAGCATGCCCCCACACTTCGCCCAGGTCTGTGAGCAGCCATCCCTCTGGGGTCTGGAGATGGTCCGCCAGAGCTCCGGCTCAGTCCTCCACCCTGACGTGGAGAGGGGTGTGCACCCGCAGGCCATGGCTGAGGGGAAGGTCTGCAGAGACATCCCCATGCCAAGTGCCCTGGCTGCTGGCAGCCATCCCAGGCAGGAGGGGGCGGGGAGAGCCTCCAAACGAAGCTGGGGACCAGGAGGGGGCTGAAACAGCTCCAAAATCAGCCTAAGGGGGGGCAGAGCAACCCCTCAGGGGCTGTAGGCAAGCCCAAGGCAGGAGGAGATGGCAGAGACCAATGTAAGGGGCTCTGCAGGAGGGAGGCAGCAGGAATCAAAGGGAGAGCACAGGTGGGGGTGGGGCAGAGGCAAACGGGGCTGCCAGAGCCAGGGGAAAATGCTCAGAAAGCGGGGAAAGGGGCAGAGAGGGGGTCCCCAAGCACAGGCTGGGGAGAGGCAATGGTTTGGGGGAGGGGAGAGGATCGGGGGGGCAGGGAGCGTGGGGAAAGTGCAGAAGGGACCTGAGCTGCAGAAGCTCGGAAGGGCCTCACCTGTTGGCGGCCATCTTGAAAGCCAGCAAGCCTGTTTCGTGATGCGGGAGCCCGGACTCATGATTTTTGGAACATCTCTGACTTTGGCCGTGGCTGCAGAGCTAGGAAACGGAGGCCCACTCCTGCATGTTACGCCCGTCCTGCAGAGATCAGGGCACCTCTCCTAGCTATCCCTGACCTTTCAAGTTGGTTGGAACTGGGGATCCGAGAGCTCAGACTTGGGCCCGTCTCGACAAAATATATACGTGCATGGCATCTGAATGTGAAACAGGCTGCTGGATAGTTTTCCTAATCCTTTTGGTTCAGCAAAAGAAGTGAAAGTGGCCCTTCTTCCCACTGCTCGTAATACGCCCTCCTGGACTGGCTTTCCCCCTGTGTTTCAGGAGGGCCCAGGCCCCTGAAGCGTAGTTTGGTCAGCGTCCATGGGCTTCGCGTGGCAGGAGGGAATTCCCCACTCACGGGCTGGTGCCGTCTGCTCCAGTGGCAGACGAGAACAGGGATGCAAGGGAAATGATATGTCCAGCATGCATCATCCTGCATTTCCCGGGCCGTAGGGCCACTGGCAGACCGGTCCTCTGAGATTCCTACTTACTTAACACAGCTCAAGGCTTAACTGGCTCGCACACATTGCACGGGCCACAGGGGGACACGAAAAGGTCAATGGAAGTAACTTCTCTGTGCTTACAATTACCCATGTGGGATTATGATTGGTGGGCAGGTCAGCTTTTCCTCCTGGGATGCAATAAAGCCTTGGTTGCCTAGTAACTCATGGTCAAGGCAGAAAATATTGCAAATGTAATCAGGATTTATTGTAGCTGTTGCTGTTATTACAGTGGATGGGCTTTTGATTTTTTTTAGTTAAAATACTTCACTGGACTTTTGAACATCCAATCAGGAAGGAGAAGCATGTGGAAGGGGTGAAGTGGAGGCTGCGAGCCCAATGGTCGGGTTCAATAATCAGGGACTGGCCCAAGGGTGTGATAAATAATTCTGTTTAATTTAAGCCTTGGGAGTTTCTAATCAAATTCCATCACCTGCGCCGGCGCTGCCTTTTTAATTTTTTCGCACTAGGAATCCCCTCCTCCCCACCGACACCATCTCCTCCATCTGCTACGACAAATTGTGAACAGAGGCTTTCCAAGTACTAGACAGCCTTGTTAGAGGAAATCATGTTCTTTCTAATAGCGCTTTACTCTGGAGGGCTGAGAGAACGGACTGCTAAAGTGTACACACTGTTTAGAAAAGATTGGGAGCCTGGCAAGGTTATTACGTGTAGCAAATTAGACAAGTATACCAGAGGGGAATGTAGACTGGCGGTTTGTCTTGCTCAGTGAAAAGCAACTAATACATGCCCCCCAAAAAAGCTCACCCTAGAGTCAAATGCCAGACTTTTTATTTTCCTTTCATTGACTGGCAAGTCAAAGAGGTTATGGGGGTGGTAGGGAGTGTAAGGGAAGTATCGCTTGATGTTGCTATCCTTAATGCATTTTAACACTGATTGGAAAATAATGGCCCATGTTGGTGTGCTTAGAGATCCAGAGCATTCGGCATTAATTGTCACAGCACTTTCAGAGGCAAAAGGAGGTATTTGAGTCAAAGGTCAGACTGTTAAAATGCCTGCTTATTTAGTCGGGTTGAAGCAGGGATGCGTGTCCTGGAAGCTGTGTTTACAGCAGACAGCTGCGATACCATTGAAAGGCGACTTGTGAACTGCCACAAGCAGCTTGCTCCTCAGGCTTGGAAAATAATGCCCTACTTGAGCAATCTGGCACAAAGATGCAAGACCTCCTTTCTCCTCCACTCACCTTGGAGCAGATCACAGAGGCACCATTGCTTTTCTAGTTTACTCTCAGAAGTCAAAAATGTGACTTTGCTACGCAGCTCGCTTTCCGTTGTTCAGGCCACATTATATAGGGCTCTCCTGGAGCTCAGGCACTCACGCACAGTTGTTATCCAGGTGATAAGGGATGAGGCAGTCAGGTGGAGGGCCCAGAAGCAGATGCTGAAAGAAGCTGCAGAGAAGAATTGGTGCTAGAATCCAGTCCATGTATTAGGGAGGAAGTGGACCGAAGCACTTAAGTGCAATTCTGGTCTACCCTGTTTGAGTACCTAAAAACAGTGAATGCAGTAGGTGGTGGATCATCCTCCTCTTTGCTGCTTTTTCATGTTTCAGTCTTAAGGATAAGATGGTGGTGGTGATAGAAACAGAGGCATTAATAGATTGTTAGGATTTGAATGAGGTGGAATGGGGTCATACTTAAGGGCATAAGTCCATTTTGATACTTAATAGGTGCATTGGAGCCTGATCTTTGTCTCTTCCTCTCACTCCACTCTCTGATGGGGTGGGGTAGGGAGGGTTCTCAAGGAAAGAATCACCTCTCTCTTTGCCCTGTGAAGAGTTGATCCAATTAAAAAGCAGAGATTATGGTGTGTTGTGTTGAAGCAATATCGGAAAAGGGCACTCTTTCTCTGCAGAAAAGCATCTGCCTTAGGAACTACAGTGGTATAATTATACCAATTACAATTGGGCTAGGAAAGATTCCCATGTAGGCAGGTTCTTAAAAACCCAACAAACCGACTTTCTCACTGTGCACAATGCAGCGGTACGTGGCACAGGGGTGCGCCATGTAGGGAATGGGCTACCTGAAAGAGACCAGGATCCCTCACACAGCCAAGCAATACTAAGCTCAGACAATTGTGCCAATCAAGGTAAATTCAATTCTAGGTTAGGACAGCAAGATATGACAATGGTCACTGGGTGTACAGGAAGAGGGGTTTGTTGTCAGCCTACAGGACAGTGGCATATTTTGTCCTGATTTTGACTGCACTCAAATGAAATCTGTTGGTATGATCAATGAGACAAGGGAGAGAGAAAGGGTGGGCAGAACATCAGGAGTTACCTAATCCAATCCCTTCTCTCAACGTAAGGCTCTACCTGTCAGTCAGCCCAGACAAATGCCTGTCTAACTTTTACTTAAACACTTCCAAAGAGAGATGCTACAACCTCTCTAGATAATATGCTCCAGTACTTAACCACCCCCAGAGTTAAAGAAAAATTTTCTGACCTCTGGCTTAAGCTTCCCTTGTTCAGTATGAGCCTGTACTTCTTATCCTGTCCCCAGGACTGCCACTCTTGAGGGATGGTCAAGATGTCACTGTGGAGACAATACACAAATAGACACAGTTCTATTGGCTCCATCTTGCACATCGCAATTAAATAATCGCACAGTTCAGCATAACCAATGTTCTCTGTCATCCCTGGAATAGAAAAGGTGCCAAGACTAGGGAATCCTTTGCATATCAAGTCAAGTCAGTCCCAGGACTGCTGTGACTATTGGGGCGCCTTAGATGCTGTAACAACCCTTCTCCACTCTGGCCTCTGCTTGGCTAGCTTTGTGCACTGTTAGTTGAAGCACCATCCAGTCCTTGATACTGGTTCCCCAGCTCTTCTTGGGTCTACCTCCTTTTCTCGTTCCCGCCACAGCTCCCTACATGACGGTGTTGGCAAGGGTGTTCAGCCTTCTTGTGATGCGTTCAAACCATTGCAGCTTCCTTTGTCGTACAGCATCTGACAACAGTTCACAGGTTCCAATTTCTTGAACAATTTGCTCCTTGACAGACTCATTGGTCTGGTGCTCAGCATGTGAGACATGCAACAGTCTCGTAGACCAGTGCATTTCAAATGCCTCAGTTCTCTTCTCTAAGGTCTCAAGAGTAAATTGGATGCTTATCTTGCTGGGATCCTATGACCCCAGCTGACTTCCTGCCCTTTGGGCAGGGGGCTGGACTCGATGATCTCCCGAGGTCCCTTCCAGCCCTAATGTCTATAAAATCTATGAAATCTATGAAAATTTATTAAGTGTCCATGCCTCACAGCTGTTGTGATCACTGTGTTTGTTAAGTGGCCATGTTCGCCAATCAGAAAAAGTTACACAGAGTTATGCAACAGTTGCTAGGCAGACCGTAGTTGCTTTTCTGCCAGCAATGCAAGAGACAAGCGGTAGCTAGAACTTTCCACAAGAAGGCGGAGTCCAGCGTCAGTCAGTCAGTGCCGTGGGCCTATCGAAAGGTGCCTCACGCAATCACACCACCGCACGTCACCTAAGCTATAAAAGGAGCCTCCACCTGATCGTCGGGGTCCTTTCTGCGTCTAACGGACTCGGAATGATTTACGGCGAATTATCACGGACACGGCTCGGCCTTCAGAGCGGCCAGCTGAAGGAGGACGCAGAGACCCGCCTGATCCCGGCGACCGGAAACCCCAGAAACTGCTCACCAGCCAGGTTCATCGGTCTCGCGCACCATTGGGGCGCGTGAGGCGTGGTGAGTTCTAGCCGCTGCGCGGCTACGTTAATAGTCGCTAATAAAAGCTACCAAGCCTGTTCACTGTTCTCCCGCCTATTCGTGATCTGTGGTAAGCCCGACCAGGGAAAGATCCCGCAACAACAGCCATAAAGCATCGTAGAGACAACTGCAGCATATGCATGAGGAAAACTTCCAGAGAGTCAGCTGAAAAGAAGCAATTACAAAAGATGCCTTCTAGTGGTGGATTTTGTCCTTTTGCAAAACCGGCTAAATATCTTATACCACTGGTTATAATGCTTCCAAACAACAGCAGAAAGCACAGGAAACCATGTGCATCCTAATCAGGAGATCACAGGTCCTCCTCAGGACCACCTTGATAGTTTTATCCACAGATGCCAAGGGCTTGTCAGCTGCTAAACAATGCTGCAATTATGTTTTCTTGACAGGCTGGAAAATCATAGATTCATAGATTGTGAGGGGCTGGGAGGCACCTTACAGACCATCGGGTCCAGCCCCCCACCCTCTAGGCAGGAAGACAACTGGGGTTAGGAGACCCCAGTGAGGTGACTGTCCAGTCTCCTCTTCAAAACTGCCAGGGTAGGTGACTGCACCACCTCTCGAGGGAGTTTATTCCACAGTCTGGACACACTGACTGTGAAGGAGTTTTTCCTAGTATTAAGCCTGAAGTGGCCTTCCAGGAGTTTGTATCCATTGGTCCTGGTCTTTCCGTAGTGAGCAGTTGATCACCGAGCTCCTGATGCACTCCTCTGATATAGCGGTAAGCTGGGACTGGGGCAGTGCAGCTGCACCTGGGACTATATGCACTGGCTTTCACCAGGTGAGCATTGTCTGCCAGACTGGAATTGGCCATGGTGGTAATGGTGCTGCCTTATCCCACTGCACACTGGAGTTGTCCAATCAAAGGATGCAGTGAAGAAACTGGGTTTCACTGATGATTCTGTCGTACAAGCTATTCAAGAGCTTTTTGGATGCTCATTATAAGCACTCTGCAAGTTATCTGAGAAGGAGCAACAAGAACCCCACTAATCATGACCAAGGAGTTGTACAAGGGCCTGAGAAGAAGGAGCTGAAAGCAGGGAGCACAGGGTAGAGAGTAGAGAGAAGAGTGGCAGAATGGGCAGGGGCAGGGAAAGGACACTTGGGGAGGATGTGGGGCTAATTTGTGGCACACCAACCAAAAAAGTTGACTTCCACTGCTCTAGGCTGAGGTGGGTGCTTTCCTGTGGGAGGCAATGGAAGTACCCTCCACTTAGGATTCCCAGCTCTGAACCCTTCTCCTGGAGTCTTGTCACTGAGGTCCTTTTTTTCAAAACTTGAATAGCAGTCAGTCTTTTTCTTTCCAAATATGGCTGCAAAAGGAGCACTTGGTGGAGGAGATGGCTGATAAAAGGGGCCACTGTTACCTTTTTCTCTGCCTCTTTTGGGGCTGTGTTTTGTGGAGTACTCCAATCTGTTGGTCCTGCTTTGACTGAGACTGGGAGGTGACATCCAGTCCAGGGAATGAGGGGATGTCTACTCATGAATTCTGATGGGACTTAGCTGTGAGCTAGGCGCAGACCCGCTCAACACTGCCAAAACTGGGTTCCTCCTTCATATGCCCAGAAGCAGACTTTTATGCAACTTTACTGGAATAATTTAGTCACCAGCAGGGTCAAGCAGTTGCTGTTCCAGGGGTTATGAGGATCTACATTTTGGGCCTAGATGCCTAAAGTGGTGGTTAGTTGCTGAACCACACCTAAATCCCTTGCTAAACGTAGGCCTTGGTAAAAATTAATGAGATAAGCACCTTCTCCCCAGCTGAGCTTCAATCACAGTGCTTAACCAAAGCTGAGTGATGCACATATTGGGTATTCTGGAAATCTGAACATTTATTTTGGTGGTCACACAAGAGCTCTTTTGAAAATCTGGCCACAATTATGGGTGGTAGGGCTTCCTGCTAACCTGGCTCTGAACAGGTCTTTAGCATTTGAATATGTCAACCCAGTGCAATTTACATAGCTTTTTATTTAAATTCCTTGCACTTCTGTGTCTATCTGTGTGAATTAGAGAGAGACTGAAATAGTGACAGAATTGAGTAGCGGGATGGGGAAGTGTTAGAACACGGGTCCATATTTCAGGTGTGATTCCTAGCTCAGGAGTCCACAAGAAAGAAACGGGGGCTAGTTTATCTGACAAATCCAAACATTGGTCTGAGAACCACAAATGTGATCATTATAATCCAGTTCCAGGAGAGCTGAATATTTTGCATGTCAAAACGACCTTTAAAAAAAAAGACTGCCAGCCATCTACATTCTAAATTTTAAGCCTGTTTTCCTGAATACAAGAGTGAATGATGTAGCTCTAATCCCACTAGTTGCTTAGCAACCAGGGGGCTTTTCTGACCACTTTGTGGCAAGACAAAATAAAGTGCAAAAATCCTCAGGAAATAGACGCCTACACCGATTTATTGTAAATGAAATTAACTGGGTTACAAGCTACAGTTTATTGGAGAAATTAGATGTACCATGGATGTACCAGTAATGCAAATCTCTCCTTAAATCCAAATGTCAAATGTCAAATAGAGCACGAGCATCTTCATCCTTCATACAAATGTCCTCCTCCTCTGACCGTGTGCCAGATCACTCAGTGAGCACTAAGACTTCCTGGAAGAAGGGTACAAGCCTGGTAACAAGTTGGTCACGTGTGTGCATTTCGCCATGAGACTACCATCCTTCTTGGGATCACTCCTGTGATGGTCTCTCTTCTTTACCAGAGAATCTAAACAATTGTGGAAAATAGTCCTTCATATTAAGAGGGGCTGATTGGGTTTCCTTATGTTCTGATGATTAGCTAAGCACTTGGTGTCGGGTTTGTTGGGACTGAATTAGGTATTACAATGCTGAGCACTGCAGGCACTTTTTCACAACCTTGAGTTTGGCCCTTATGCAAAGCCAGGGGAGAGTTCATAGGAGGATGGGAACACAGGGCTGGAAGGGTCCACAAGTTCATTTAGGCTAGCTCAAGATAGGATCATCCCTGCCTACATCATCCTAGTCAAGTGTCTGTTCAACCTACAGTTGAAAACTTCCAGGGCTGGAGATTTCACAGCTTCACCTGCTCCAGTGCTTGGGCACCGTCATAGTCAAGAAGTTCTTCTTGATCTTGAACCTAGATGTCCTCTGCAGCAGTTTGATGCTGTTGCTTCTAGTCCTCTCCCCTACAGCCAGAGAGAAAAGGCCATTTTCAGCCTTTTTATAATCTCCTTTTAGGCTTTTAAAGACTGTTATAAATTCCCCTGGAATCTTCTCTTTTCCGGTGGATGAGCTGGATGCCTGAGAAAGGGATTTGCAGATGGCAGGACACCGAGCAGGTCAGGATCCCTTACCTGGACTTAGGTGCCAAGTCTTCTCTTTTAAACCCATGTGAGGGTCAGTCCTTTCCCTCAAAAGATGCCAAGAGGAGATGGCAAGGCTGTCCTTCCTTCTCCTCAGTAGCCCAGCATGTAGTATACAGCCCAGACAGATGAGAGACCTTCGTTCAAATTCTTTCTCTTCCTGAAGGGATTTTCCCTCACATATCCCAGTTCACAGGGGAATGCTCTGGCCACCAGGCTATAGGGTATAGTTATTATTTTCTTGTTACAGCTGGGGAATTGGACCACTCAAAATTAAGCAGCTTATCCAGAGCAACATAAGGAGTTTGTGGCTGAGCTGAGAACTGACCTGAGATCTCCCATGGCTCAGGCTATAAGGCCATCTTCTCCATCATGTCAGCATTTGTTGGGTTTTAACGTTTCATTACAGAGAATTTTGTGTTGGTGAAAAATTATCTGAATGGCAGTGCTAAGAGCTGAAGTCATTTTGTTTTTTGCTATAAAAAAAGGTATGGAAGGGGACTACTGGCCAATGTATCGCAACCCTGCTGTAATAGGACCACCTTTAAATAAGAGTCCTGGCTTCTCTGCTGCAACTGATAATGACCATCAGCCATCTTGGTAATTTTCAGCTGCCTACTTGTAATTGTATTGAGATTCCCAACTCATGTTCAACAAACATCCATCATCCCCATGAAAGAGAGGCAAAAACCACCCTGTCTGTTCTGTTCCTTTTAATCAGCCGGCATTCACCATTGTTACTACTTCACCCTGAATAGGCAGACAAGAATCAACATTCCTCGCATCATGTTTTTCCTCCACACTCTGTTTACAGCTTTCCATTATTCATATTCAAATTCAAGCACAAAATTGCGCCCTCGCTTTCAGTTGGCCTTTGTAATGTGAGGGAAGGAGGTCAGGCTGGAAATGACCTTCTGAGCCCAGCTAAGCTATTCCTCTTCTCTAATTGAAGATCATTCTCTGCACTAAACCCATCAGTACCTCATCCAGGCTGCTTTGCAACATCTCTTATGTTGCTTCCTAGACTCTGCGTTGGAAAATAATTCCACTGCATAACTGACCTGCACATTTCCCTTTCTGTGTCAGCCCATTACACTCAGTAATTTATCTCTTCTTTTGTGTCATGCATTTTGTCCAACAGTAGCTAATGGAGAATTGATCTTAGCAAGTAATGCAGCACATGCCTTTGCTTCATGGCTAGTAAACCATCCACCACTCTATTGGTAACACAGTTGAAATCACCAAAAGCCAAGAAGTTTATTTTTGTGTACTGGCAACTTCCTAGACCTGCTGCTCTGAACATTGCCTAGAGCAGTGGTCTCCAACCTTTTTAAGTTGCAGATCACCTTTGGCATTTAAAAGCAACCCAAGATCTACCATGCAGCACTGCGCCCCCATTCCTCCCCTTGGGCCTCTCCCCCTTACCCAACAGGTAAGTCTGTGGGGTGGGAAAGGACGGGGTGCAGCTCAAGGCAGAGGGAGAAAAAATTATTTGGGGGTGCACCTCCCCAGCAGGCAAGTCCCATCCAAGGCCCCCAACTTACCTCAGCTCCTGCCTCTGCGGCACTGTCCCTCACCACGGGGCCCTCGATCTAGCCCTTGCATGCGGGTGCTCAGCCCCCCACCCCAGCCTCAGATCGACTCCAAGAGGCTCCAAGATCTACCACAAGAGGCTCCAAGATCTACTGCTGGATCAAGATCCACTGGCTGGTGACCACTGACCTAGAGGGTTTCATTCGGGCCCCCTTTTTTACTAAATGGCTTTTGATGTGAGTGACCTTCTAGTTGTCTAGTTTGGCATCTAGAACTGGAGCTATCCAAACTTCAAGACTGCCTTTTAAAACCACGATCTTCGTCCTCCATGTAGCTGACAAAATCAGAAGGATTTTCCCAGAGTCCTGTCTCAGCGTGGAAAGCTAGGTCCTCAAGCTGTAGAAATCAATACAGCTCCACAGAAGTAAGTGAAGGGTGCCTCAGGGTCTGGCTTAGGATATGGTTCATGTGGCCTTAGGAAGCAATATTTTTTTATTTTTTCTGGCTGCTTAAGAATATCACATAGGGTCGGAAAGTTATTTTAAAAAACTAGTACTTGAATCATCCAACTGGAGAGGAGGAAGCCCCCAACCGAGCACCTACGAATAGTCAGCAAATAGCTTTCTGAAGTCTCTCAGGCAAGCCTGCTCATATCTCCCATCAGCCAGCACCTTCTCCACAGTAGGCTGGGCTCTGATAAGAGATGCTCTTATTTGCTATGAGTTCACAATGTGACATACTGTTCCTCACAGTCCTGGTGAGGAGCATATGATGCGATACATATTAGGCAATGGAGAAAGCGAACAGGGAGGGGAAAATAACTTGGCAACAGCTCCTCAAGTAGGCAATCACCTGCAATCTGCTCACTGATGCAAAATATAGCAGGGCAGAGTTGCATTCGTCCTGTTTTTCTGGGCATTTTCACACTGGATGGGAGACAGGCCTTATGGTAAAAAAACACGAGTTTATATAAGACATTTATTCAAGAGGATTTTAGGGAAGGGTGAGGGGATGTCACTGGCAGATAGTAAAAGAGCTGTTTAATAGACAATTTATTTTATGTACGTATCACCATTTACCATTGTCAGGGCACCAAGACTTTTTTTGTGGGTGTCTTCTCTTGTTTTTTCAAAGGTTAAATAATTAACACCCCCCCTCTGGATTCTCCAAATATTTAGGACAAAAAGTTGACTAAAAAAGGGCATTGAGAGTTTGACAATCCATCCCCCCACACACACTCATGCTCACACTTGGCTGAAAGGTGGGATGGGGAGATTCATATACTCCAGTTGCTCAGCTATGACATAAAGAGCCAGGAATCAATCACTTTGATGTTTTATCTTATCCCTAAAGATAGAGTTTAGTGGCTTGTTTGGTGACTGCTGTAACACTACTTTAGCAGGTCCTTTTGAAGTACTATAGAAACACTTTACTGCCTGTTGTGCAAGTGGAAAAGCTGACACCAATGCTGCCTTGTGAAATGGCCATCAGAAACACCATGTTGAATGGCATCTTTCCTCATCACCCATCGGTGTCACAGTTGCAGTTGTCAGTGGGCAGTTTTCTGTGTGTGTCTATAATCCACGTGAACCTCTGCTCCAAGCATCTTTACAACTATAACAGTTCTTGTCCTAGCCAAGCTAGAGTTGCTATTATTATTATAGGTAACTTGGTAGGACAAAAAGAGGCCAAATACGAATCTGGTGGATGCTGCATGATTAAAAGTAACTAGGACAGTCTGATTAAAGCTCAGTTGTAACAATTCTCAGGGATTTAGACAAGATTTTACTTCAGTTGCATGGGCTCAGATGCCTTATTTGCATTTTGAGCCACTACCTCCTTTCTCACATGTTATGGACAATATTATGTATTCCTCCAGTTACTCAGGCCCATAACCCAAGCATCGTCTTCAGCTCTGATCTCTTTCTGGGTCTCCAATTCAGGTTAGGTCCAAGTCTTGCAGGCTTTTCTACATGACATTTCTAGGATGCAGTCTTTTGTGTCTGTCCACAGAGCTGGAAACCTCATCCAGGCTGTCATCATCAGTGCCTGCAGCATCTGTTTCTCTGACCTCGACAAATGCAATCTTGTACCAATATCCATGTAGAATCGGACATCATTTTTTCAGCCCATTATTTGGACCACTCTTCTCTTTTTATCCCACTGGCTGTTCCTTAACTCTGGTATCAGATGTGAGCTGCCTCTCTCTAGTGCTCTTTGTGGCCTATCCCCATCCTATCTAGCATCTCTTATTCAGTAGCATCAGCCTCTGATTGGCCCATCACGCCAGCCACCATTATCCACTTGTTACGTTTTCAATACAAGCACCTTCATGCTCTTTCTGATGCTGTCCTTGGCACGGAGAGGAACTCTCTTTGAACATTCACAAAGCAACATCATCATCTTCCTTCCAAACTCTCCTTAATACTTTCCTTTGCCACGATGCCTGCAAAACTTGACAAGAGTTTGGTAGCCTATGTGCCAAAATCACTGCCTTGAAGGCTCACCAGTATTGTCTCATCCTTTCTTTTTGCACCCTGTATCTGTTTGTTTTCTCTTGCCCTATACTCACAAGGGCTAAGAGGTGGTATATTTTTACTCCACAAGAGTACAGGATGTAGCACTATGTGGTCATATCTACCTAAGTTGTGGCAAGCAAAATAATTTTTGTGGGCTGCTAGCAGTACATGGAGCTGGTTATGCCTTTTTACAGTGAGCCTGACCCTTGCTGCTGATAGGCTGAGATGGCTGTCCGTTGTGTGGCCCCACCCCTTGTAGCTGATTGGGGGTGAGGAGTGGGGCCCTGCTGCAAGACTGGGCTGCAGCAGCCTTGAGGACTGCTGGCTTGCACTGGGGAGCCAGCATTTTATTTTTAGTGAGGGGTTGGGTTTTTTTGAATTTGCAAACAATGCTCAGTGTGTGGTTTTTGCAAAATTGCAAATTAAGTAGGTCCCTAATCACACTCCATGACCTGGGCTCCTGGGCAGTGAAGTAATACAGTCATCCAGACACAACCTGAAACAGACCATTTTTATCCAGTTTAATCTTGAAGCTAAAATCTGCTAAGAGTCTTTCAGAACAGGAGATTAGTTAGTGAAGCAGGAGATTAGTTAGTGAAGCGTTAAAGCTCAAGAGCATTGGTGAAATGGGGGTCCAGGAAGGGCGGTTGTTCCTCAAGGGAGTGATCTTATGGGTGCAGAAGGAGACAATCCCACTGCACATAAAAGGGGGCAGAGGGGCCAAGAAGCCCTCTTGGCTGAAAAGGGAAGTCCAGGAAAGCCTAAGGGCAAAGAATGAGGTATACAGGCTGTGGAAACGGGGTAGCTACCAAGGAGGAGTATACCTCCCTGGCTAGCACTTGCAGGGAATCAGTTAGGAAGGCCAAAGCAGGATTAGAACTCAGGCTGGTGACAAAAATTAAGGAAAACAAAAAGTCCTTCTTCAGGTATAAGGAGCAAAAGGAAGGTGCAGGGTAGCATAGGAACCCTACAGGACAAACTAGGGCATGGTGACAGAGAGGGGGCACAAAGCTGAGCTCTTCATATCTGTATTCCTAGACAGACCAAGACAAATCTCCCAATTTGATCACAGACAGACACAGGAGGGACACCAGGACACCAACTGTTAGCACAGACTTAGTGAAGGGGCACTCGGAGGGGCTGAATGTGTTCAAATCAGCGGGCCTGGATGAACTTCATCCAAGGGTGCTGAAGGAATTGGCCGGTGTCACAGCGGAGCTGCTGGCACGGCTGTTCGAGCACTCATGGTGCTCCGGTCAGGTCCCAGAGGACTGGAAAAGTGTCAATGTGACCCCTATTTTCAAGATCGGGAGGAGAGAGTCACCGGGAAACTATAGCCCAGTTAGTCTCACCTCTATCCTTGGGAAAACTCTGGAAAAAATCATTGAGGATCATGTCTGTGGGAGCCCTGCAGGGGAAATAATGCTGAAAGGAAATCAGCATGGGTTCATTGCAGGTAGATCCTGCCTGACCTACCTTGTTTCTTTTCATGACCAGGTTACAAAATGCTTAGACGCAGGGGTTGAGGTACGTGACATCTATGCAGACTTTAAAAAGGCCTTTGATATGGTATCGCATTCTGTTCTCATAAATAACCTGACAGGCTATGATGTAAATGATGACATGGTCACGTGGGTGGCAAATTGGCTTAGGGGTCGCACCCAGAGCGTAGTGGTGGATGGGGCAATATCAACCTGGAAAGATGTGGGCAGTGGAGTCCCGCAAGGCTCGGTCCTTGGACTGGTGCTATTCAGTGTCTTCATCAGTGACTTGGATGAGGGCATGGAGAGCACCTTGTCCAAGTTCACAGATGATACCAAATTATGGGCCAAGGTGAACACACCAGAGGGTAGGGAACAGATGCAGGCGGATCTGGACTGGTTGGAAAAATCGGCAGAACGAAATAGGATGCAGCTCAACAAAGACAAGTGCAAAGTGATGCACTTGGGCAAAAAGAACCACCAACACACTTACAGGCTGGGGGACGACCTTCTCAGCAGCACAGCAGCGGAAAGAGATTTTGGAGTCATAGTTGACTCCAAGATGAACATGAGTTGTCAATGTGATGAAGTGATCAGCAAAGCTAACTGCACTTTATCATGCATTAACAGATGATGATGCACAGGTCCTGGGAGGTGATGCTCCCTCTTTATGTCTAGGTCAGGCCATAGTTGGAGTACTGCATCCAGTTTTGGGCGCTGCACTTCAAGAGGAATGTGGAGAAACTTGAGAGGGTTCAGAGGAGGGCCAGTCGTATGGTCAGAGGCCTGTAGGCAAGGCCTACGAGGAGAGACTGAGGGATCTGGATCTCTTCAGCATTTGCAGGAGAAGGCTGAGGGGTGATCTTGTGGCTGCTTATAAATTCATCAGCGGAGGGTGGCAGGGAGTAGGAGATGCTTAATTTACTAGAGTAACTCCTGGAGTGACTAGGAACAATGGCCAGAAATTGATGGAGAACAGATTTAGGTTGGACATTAGAAAGAACTTCACAGTAAGGGCTGCCAGAATTTGGAATGGGCGTCCAAGGGAGGTGGTGCTCTCCCCTACCTTGGGGTCTTCAAGAGGAGACTGGACAAGCACCTAGCTGGGGTTGCCTGACCTCAGCGCTCTTTCCTGCCCAGGGCAGGGGATCAGACTCGATGACCTACTGAGGTCCCTTCCGACGCAAACATCTATGAAACTGGACCCATGTTGTTCCATGTATCGGATGCTGGGTAATAGTATGAGAAGACTTCATTCTTAGTTAACTCAGCTGGTTTGTTATGTTGGCTGGCATGACATTTTCTTGGCTTGGCCAAAAACTTTAACTCTTTTGGCAAAAAAAAAAAAAAAAAAAAAAAAAAAAAAGCAGCAGCCAAAGACAACATAATTCTGACCAAAGTATACTATGATCTCCCCTGTGGCTCAGCAATCGTGTGGCATCAGGGAAGATGTACTTCTGCCAAGGAACATGGTTTACCAGGCACCCAAAATAATAGCTCCCATGAGGCATTATAATGACATTTCCAAATGAATCTTTGTGATTTTTTTAGCTGAAATGAAAAAGATGGTATCATTTTCCCATGCAAGGAAGGATTTCCAGGGGAAGCAGACATCTGAATGAAAACATTGTTCAGTCAAAACCCCTACAGTTTTGACTGAAAACATCCCACAACCAGCCTTCCCTGCTGCTATATTAGAGCAGCTGTTACAGAACTGCTCCAATTGCAATTCACATTCTTAGTCACCTACATCACACAGCCTGGCTTTCCTTTCCAAACTCTTCCTTTCTGCAACCCATGCTGTTCCTCCTAGCAAGGCTGGGACATACTTCTTCTTTGCTAGGAGTCTCAGACACAGTCTGTCACTATTTCATATACCACGTGCTGGGAATAACACAATAGGCCTCCATTCCTTCCATTTCCATCTGGATTGCTTTCATAAGCTTGTATGAAAGATTTGCAGCTCTCAGGATTCTTCTTACTTAACTTCGTGGATCGAGATTTAGATTTCAGACAGTTGTGATTTCCTTTAGAAACATTCTTCTCAGCTCTATTTTCATTCCGAGTGCAGCGAGAAACCCATACAGATGACTGTCCTTGTCTCAAAATGCTGCCCCAAATATACCAACTACAATTAAAGTGGAGCAGGATTAACAGACCACCTCCACAGGCAACCAGTTTTTGTCAGTCCCCGGAGTGGCTTAATTTTAATAAGCTCTAAGAAGAGGTTCCTGGTGTGAAATTGTATCCATCTTCAAATATCCTTCTTCAAATTTTGGTTAAGCTCAAGGTTGAACGTTGATTCAAACTTTAAACCTAGGCCTGGGTTATGTCTCTGAACCAAACCTCAACTCAGAAAACCCTAAACACTTCGAAAGTCTTGAGTCTACCCTGCTAATCCAAACCGTAATGTTTGCTTATTCTATGTCTATGAGATTTCTTCTTTATTAGCAACAACCCTCTTAAAGTAGAACTCTAGCTATTTTCTATGTTTTCTGAGAGTTTAAGCGAGATATGCCATTTTATTTCCTATCCCTTTCCCATATCTGCTGTGCCTAGAGTTAAAAGTGAAGCAGTAGTTTTGATATTTAAAAGCTGCAAAAGTGCTTCAGATCAGTTTTTTGGTTGGTGCTTTCTAGCTGGTGACAACAGTTGATCAACAGAAATATCAAGGTACTCAATTCTGCGCTGGCTGTGATTTCCACTCCAATTATTGCTAAATAAGAATGCTCTAAATTATCTTTGTTTTCGCAAAAGCAGTGGTTATGTCATGTTATCCTCTTTTCATTTCTGGGCAGAACAAATGCTGTTTATCCCCCCCCGGCCATTTAAAGATTTTTGTCATCGAACAACAACATTTGAAAGGTGCTACAGGCCATATTTGGGGATTAATTATTACCACCATCTCTAGCCCTAGGGCAAATGGATTCGGTTTTAAAAGTCTGTTCTTTGGTAGACAGAGGAAAACTATTTTGATAAAAATGGGAACTGACCTGAACCTTCTTTCTAAACTCAGGCTGGAGCTCTACTGAGAGGACAAAACTTTTGAATTGCATTAATATTTGAATGGCATTTCTTCAATGTGTTTCCTCCACATGCCTGAGACCAAAGTAGAAGCTTCCAAGTAGTACGGATGAGACACTTCCTGTTGAATTGCCAGGTAACAGGAAGTCCCTGAAATCAAATATGGGGTAGCTGCTACATAGAAAAAATCCTGCCCAGGTTACTATACTCAGGAAGGTTTGGACTCACACATTTTTCTCTTTTTCTATTATTTGTATCACTGCCCCCCTCTTCACTTACTCTTTTTGAGCCATATATTGCAATGTGGCAACCATGCATGGACCTCCCCAGATAAAGGCAAAGGTGATTTCTAAGGCATAAATGATGCTGTTAAAAGTCAATACCTGCACTCTGTACCTTTAAAAATCTTCTGCTTTAGGATCACCAAAAATTACTCCATCTCTTAGATGACTGACGTCCTTTAGAAAATCACTTCAGTGATAGGAGCACTTCAGTCCATAGACTGGACTTCATACTGCTCGGCTGGCCCAGGTACTGCCCTACTGAGGTCAGCAGGGCTCTTCCCATATGGTAAGGATGACCCAGCTCTGCCTGAGGAAGAGCAACCCCTCCTGGTTGAGTGAGCAGGCCCCAATACTTAAGGTGTTCGTACTTCTCACAAATTTCAATATTTCCAATATTTCCTAAGCATGACGGAGCAAGAGGTGGAAGATGGAGTGGGAGCATACTTCAGGACACCTGAGGATTGACAATCCCCTATCATACTCCTTGGCTGGAGGCTTCTGAATGAAAGTTTCTGAAAACAGGACAAAAGCATTCATTTGACCGACACAGCATGATGCCTGAGACAGATGCTTGGGATGGGACCGCCCTAACAATAATAGGATGCAACATCACCGACTTGCACTGGTCCTGTCACTGCTGCTTGCAAGGCAAATTCCGCATCTCTTTGCTCTTACTTCTCTGCTCCCCCATTGTTTCATCCGGCCTGTTCAGAGCGTAAGATCTCTGGACTGGGACTATTGCTCACTAGGATTTTGGAAAGCAGAATTGGTAGATTTCACAAGGCACAGTTTTTTATCAGTTCTCATGGTAAATAATGTTTAGCTTAAGGTCCTCACTTCTACAGCCCGGTGACACACGCAAGAGGGTCAGCTTTCCTTTAAAACAACTCCATCAGCAATGATGATGATAGACGTTTCTAGCGTTCATGGTTGTGGGGAAAAGCATGAAAAGGTGAAACCCAAAAGACTCAATAACCTTAGAAGCCAAGAGTCAAAAATTAACATTCTTCCTTTACAAGCTCATTTTTAAGCCAAATTCATGACCTTGAGGAAGCAACACAAAATGAGGGTTGGCAATGGCACCAAGAGAACCTGACGCCATGGGGCTCCTGCTGCAGCTAGGACCCTCAGGTGGTCCTGTAATATAACCCCTGAGCTGCAAAGCAGAATCAATCATCTTGCTTTAGAGGAAAGAGTCCAAAACCAAAAAGTTTCCGTCTCTAGAAGGCAGAGGGCACTGTTTACACACACAATGGTCTTACAAAACAGAGAGTCAAGTTCAGCCCTGATGTTTCTCCCCTGACCTCTTTGCAGATACGCCAGCGAAGAATTCAGGCCAGTGTGTTTCAGTACCGCGACTGAGGCAGAAAGGACCTGGCAAGTGAATGGAGGCAAAGATGGTTTTGGGGCCAGATACTGACGGATCCACAAAACCATCAATGCTTTTCAGCAGGAGACATGAAACTCCCGGAGCACACCTGGCCTGTGCCCTATTGGCTATCATCACCTGTGGTTTTGGATACCACTATAGTGGCAGCACAAAAACTGTCTCCTGTGTGAGCACCAGGTACATTTCCAAACAGCAAAGTCTGGGCTGGATCCCTTGGAAAGCATCCCCTCCAGAGCGATTCCCTGACATCCGTACGGGAGCACTGCCCACTGCAATGAGCGCAGGCCCAGTTCATTAGCCCCAGAGCTCATCAGGGATTTAGAGGGTTCTGTCCCTTCTCGCCATATCTGGAGCATCCGCTGGCAGCGTGGCTTTACTGGGCATTCCTGCACTGTGGGCATTGTGGGTACCCTCCAGGCATCCCTTAAAACGGAGACCCCAATGAGGAGAGATACCTATGTCCCCAGGCAATCTCCACGGGGCTGTTGGGGAACAATGTGTGCTCTCACTTCCCTGTCCAGTACAGATCCCTTTACTTGTGCTGTACAAGCAGCCCACTGCTCCAGTTCCCTTCTGCCCTGGAGAGAGGAGGAAAAAAAAATCAGCATATGTAAAATCCCTGGCAGGCATGCATATAAGGCACCGTCTTGCCTTTTCTCTAGATAATAGATTTTCTTTTCTCTCCTCCACCCTTCCCCCCACAAACAAGCCCAGACTGTTGTAATACTCCTTGAGGATTAGTAAGAGGAAACTACTGCATACAAGTGAGTCTGAGTTCTGGGAAATGACACCAGCTAATAGCATGTAACAGTGCACTTACAGCCTTTGAGTCATTTCTTCTCCAGTAATCTGTATGTCTGAAATCGATATGCTCATTGACCCCCACCAGTTTATCAGCAACACTGCTTCCTGTGACTCTCTGGCTCTCTGCTGTTCCCTGGTGAGCTGTTGGCTAGCTCGTCTGAATATGTATTGCCAAAGCAATAAAGAGCCTCCTCTTCTGTGATGAGAGGCGCAATTGCTAAGCTGGAAAAGTCTCTGCCTCTCTCAATGCCTGAATCAGAGAAGCGGGCCCTTGGATGAACACATTAGAAACCTAATGCTAGTTTCTGAGCAGCTTTTCAGAAATGCAGTCTTTATTTACACGTGCTTCAAGTAGCGGGTCTCAGCCAGTGGGCAGCTGACATGGGCAGCCCTGGGTGGGCTGCAAAGGTAGATATGGGGAGGTCATGGGAAGCAGTTAGTGCCTCTGTGGTGCCGTGCTCTGCGCTGAGTCAGCGTCGAAGAGAAGTAGGGCTGGAAGGGGCCTCCAGAGGCCATCTCGTCTGTGATAGGGCAGCAGCTAGGCCCTGCCATGAACAACAAAAAGGCAAGCAGCTGCCACGGAGCGGGAAGTCTCCGTGTGATAAGATAATTCCCAGGGTGGGACTGGGGGCCCAGAACTCTAATTATCAGCACCAGCTGCAGAGGGGAGAAGCGGCAGCTTGGCTCAGACAGGCTTGGGCTGCCCCCAGAGAAGGGAAGTCTCCTGCAACCGCACGGAGGTGTAGCATTTACCCAACCTGCCCGAGCTGGTGACAAGGGAGAGTACAGGGAACAGACTTACCTGATGTGAGACTTGATGCAGGAGTGTCCCTTGAAGTCCAACAAGGATCTTAGCCGTGAGTGAGGGCACTCTTGGAGGATTACCTGACGGGGGGAAGAAAGCAGAGGGGAATGGATAAGGGTCAACCCTGCAATGAGGGAATTCTCTACGAGGAAGGAGCTGATGAGCCAAGAGGCACCCATGGATTATGATAAATGACTGATGGTGCTGGCTGATACCCTGAGAGACTAACTGCCCCCGAGTTTGTTCATGAACTATCTGTCTATGATGAACTTGGGGTACTATGGGAAACTGGGGACTAAGTAATTTTGTGGCTAACCAGACTGTGGAAGCCTTGAGAGAGTATGCCCTTTCATTGGGCAAGCTTGACACTTCAGGCAAAAGACACTGTACTAGAGAGTTTCATAGTTTCTAGGGTCGGAAGGGACCTGAGCAGATCATCTAGTCCAACCCCCTGCCATGGCAGGAAAGAGTACTGGGGTCAAACGACCCCAGCAAGATGTTCATCCAGCCTCCTCTTAAATATCCCCAGGGTAGGAGCCTGCACCACTTCTCTTGGAAGCTGGTTCCAGACCCTAGCCGCCCTGACTGTGAAGTAGCGCCTCCTGATATCTAACCTAAACCTACCCTCTGCCAGCTTGTGACCATTATTCCTGGTCCTTAGATCAAGTGCATACATAAAGTGCATAAATAAAGTGCATAAATAAAGTCACCCTATATAGAAGAGACAGGACAGAGAGGAAAGGTGAGGGGGCTGTTGTGCTCTATGTCAAAGAGCACCTCACATCATCAAGGATTAGCTTTGGGGTAGAGGAGGGTTGGGCAGAGACACTATGGGTCAAACTATAAGGGGTGTGTGGCGAAAGGGACCTTACGATGGGTGTCTACTACAGACCACCCAACCAGGGGGATGAGTTGGACCAGGACTTCTCCAGTCAGCTTATGGAGGCAGTTAGGTCAAGGGATGTTATTGTCATGGGTGACCTAAACTACCCAGACATTTGCTGGGAGGAGCAGACAAGCCAGGTCTGACCACTCACGTAGGTTCCTGGCTGTATTACAGGACCTTCAACTTACCCAGGAAGTGCACAGCCCCACTAGGGGTAATGCCTTGCTGGACCTGGTGCTGGCCACGGGGGATGACATGGTAAGGGGACTGCAGGTCTTTGACCACCTGGGCAATAGCGATCATCACCTGCTGGATTTCACTATCCAATGCAGGGCATCAAGGGCTCACACCAAGGCTAATGCCCTTGACTTCAGAAGGGCCAACTTCAATGAGCTTAGGAGACTAGTGGGGGAGGCACTGAGGGCCCAGAAGGCAGAGGAGATGGGAGTCCATGAGGGATGGTTGTACCGTAAGGGGGTGATCCTCCAGGCCCAAAGGATAAGTCCCTGAGAGAAGCAAGGGGGGTAAGAGTACTCAGAAACCCCCTTTGCTCAGTAAGGGCATTCAGCAATGCCTGAGGACTAAAAGCGGGGTGTACAACCAGTGGAAGGGAGGAGCTATCACCAAGGAGGAGTACTCCTCCTCAGCCCGTGAGTATAGGAGGGCTATTAGGAAGGCCAAGGCAGAGATGGAGCTCAGGCTAGTGTCCAGGATTAAGGACAACAAAAAGTCCTTTTTCAAGTACATTGGGAGCAAGAAGAGGGCACCAGGCAACGTAGGACCCCTGCAAGATGCAAACGGTAATCTTGTGGCTACGCCAGACAAGAAAGCTGATATTTTTTAACAGTTTCTTTGCCTCTGTTTTCTTGAACAGGGACCGGGACATCCCACCTGCTAGAGGTAGGGACAATCTTGGGGATAGCTCTGTCAGGCCTTCAGTCAGTGCAGATGTAGTTAGGGATCTTCTGGAAGGGCTAGACATTTTTAGATCTGCAGGTCCAGATGCCCTCCACCCAAGGGTGTTGAGGGAGCTGGCAGGGGTCATCGCGGAGCCCTTAGCCCAGCTCTATGAGCATTCGTGGTCATCTGGCCAGGTGCTGGAGGATTGGAAAGTGGCTAATGTGGTCCCAATTTTCAAGAAAGGGAGGAGGGAGGACCCAGGTAACTATAGACCTGTAAGCCTCACCTCGAGGCTCAGGAAGATCTTGGAGAGACTCATCAAGGAGCACATCTGTGGGGGGGCCTGCAGGGGAGATCATGCTCAGGGGCAATCAGCATGGGTTCATCAGAGGCAGGTCCTGCCTGACCAACCTGGTTGCCTGTTATGACCAGGTGACTGAATCCTTGGATGATGGTGTCGCTGTGGACGTAGTCTTTCTAGACTTTAAGAAGGCCTTTGACACTGTCTCTCGTCCCATCCTCATCAATAAATTAAGCGACTGTGGCATTGATGCCTACACAGTTGGATGGGTAAAAAAAAATGGCTGATGGGGTGCACCCAGAGACTGGTGGTGGATGGATTGTACTCAGCCTGGAGGGATGTGGGCAGTGGGGTCCCCCAGGGCTCTGTCCTCAGACCCGCACTGTTTAGCATCTTCATCAGTGACTTGGACGAGGGGGTGGAAAGCACGCTGTCCAAGTTTGCTGATGACGCTAAGATGTGGGGCGAGGTGGACACATTTGAAGGGAGAGAGAGGCTGCAAACAGATTTAGACAGACTACAAAAGTGGGCAGATGAGAATAGGATGGGGTTCAATGTAGACAAATGCAGGGTGATGCACCTTGGGAGGAGGAATCCACAGCATACATGCAGGCTGGGGAGTTCCCCTCTTGAAAGCACAGAGGTGGAACAGGATCTTGGAGTCATTATTGACTCCAAGATGAACATGAGCCGCCAATGCCAGACCGCAGCCAGCAACACCAGCCATACCTTGTCATGCATCCATAGATGCATCTCAAGCCAGTCCAGAGAGGTGTTACTCCCCCTCTATGCGACTTTGGTCAGGCCACAGTTGGAGTACTGTGTCCAGTTCTGGGCGCCGCACTTCAAGAGGGATGTGGCCAGCCTGGAGAGGGTTCAGAGGGCCACCCACTTGGTGAGAGGGCAGCATGACAGGCCCGATGAGGATAGACTGAGGGACCTGAACCTGTTCAGCTTCAGCAAGAGGCGGCTGAGGGGGGACCTGGTGGCTGCCTACAAGCTCATCAGGGGAGATCAACAGCAAATGGGTAGAGCCCTTTTCTCCCCAGCACCACCTGGGGTGATGAGGAGCAATGGTAATAAGCTGATGGAGAATAGGTTTAGGTTAGAGATCAGAAGGCAATTTTTTAGTTAGGGTAGCCAAAATCTGGAACCAGCTTCCTAGGGAAGTGGTTCTCACCCCTACCTTGTGCAAATTCAAGAGGAGATTGGATGATCACCTATCTGGGGTCTTGTGAACCCAGCATTCATTCCTGCCTGTGGCAGGGGGCCAGGCTAGATGATCTGTTCAGGTCCCTCCTGACTCTAGCTACTATGAACTATGAAAGTCCTTGATGAGGATTGCACCTGGAACATCTGGAGCAGTAAAGGGCAGGGGATGGGGATGGAGGAGCCCTGTGAAGAGGCCAAAGGGCTGGCTAAGTTGCAGTAAGGTCTAGCTGATCTACCTCCCTAGTTTTACAACTTCTGTTTTAGTTTCTTTTAACAATAGGGCTTGGCATGAGGGTTCCAGAAAGGGGGACCATCAGGTCCTGGCAGATTGACTGCAACATATGACCATAAGAAGTAAGATCTACATGTCCTGAGGCAGGACCTTCCCTATCCAAACCATCCTATACAAATCCATAATCTAAACTCTTCATAAAACTACCATCAGCCCTGATACAACACAACCCAGACATAACACCCTAACCTGCCACAGGTAAAGTAGGGGGACCACCGTGGTTAATGTCCTCCTTCTGTAAAGGAAGTTAATATACACTCAAGAATTCCCAGGAAGAGGGTCATGCCCCTGCTACAGAGGAAGACAAAAATCTTCACAGCCCATGCCAATCTGACCATGGGGTAGAATTCCTTCCTGACCCCATATAAGGCAATTGGTCTAACCCTGAGTAGAGGGACAAGACCCTCTAGTGAGGAACCTCTGGCTTTAGGTCCCCAGCAAGAGCACTGGCACACCACAGTCAAAATCCCCAGCCTTGCTGTAGCCAACACTCAATGCCTGAGAAAGACTTAAAAATCCCCGTAATACATGTTGCAGCAAGGAGACTGGTGGAGAGGAGAAATTCCCTCCCAACCCTATGTGTCAACCAGCAAAGCCCAGAAACATTGAAAATACCCATAGTGGAACATAGCTACACGTAAATTATCCTTGACCAATGCTTATCCAGCCTCTTAAACACCTCCAGTGATGAAGAGTCCACAACTTCCCTAGGCAATCTATTCCACTGCCTCACGCTTTTAACAGAGAAGAAGTTTTTCCTGCTATCCAATTTAAACCTACTTCGCAGCAACTTCCGTGTCCTGTAGCAACAGAGAAAAGGTGTTTTCCCTCTTTACAGGAGCCCTTCAAGTAGGATGGCCATCACAGAGGATGTTCCAGTTTTCTGCTACTCTGTCCTCTATTGATACAAAACCCAGTGCTTTAAAGGCATCCGGTTTTGTATCAATAGAGGACAGAAGACAACTGGACTGTCCTCTATGACGGCCACCCTACCTTCAAATATTGAAGGCTGCTCTCATGTCCCTTCTTAGCATCCTTTTTCTAAGCTGAACATGCCTAGCTCCTTTAGTCTGTCCCTCATATGACTTGCTTTCCAAGCCCTTTTTCATTTTTGTTGCCTGCCTCCAGACCCTCTCTAACTTTTCCACATTCTTTTTAAAATGTGGAAGCCAAAACTGTGTGCAACACTTATGGCATTGGGCTGCTCTGAACATGCATAAACAGGAGCGCACATGAGCAGCATTGTGTTTTTGTGGCTACACTGTTTCTGTCCTACACCAGGGTGTGCAGAACTAGGTTGGATATGTCTGCAGCATGTCTGGCAAGAGGACCACAAGATCAGAGAATCATAGAAGTTGTAGATCTTCAAGTCCGACCCTCCGCCTGGGCGGGAGAAAAAACTGGACTCATATGAGTCCAGCCAGGTAGGCATCAAGCCTCCTCTTAAAGATCCCCAGGGTAGGAGCCAGCACCACTTCCCTTGGAAGTTGGTTCCAGCTCCTAGCT
This sequence comes from Crocodylus siamensis, assembly GCF_052110815.1. Classification (NCBI taxonomy): domain Eukaryota; kingdom Metazoa; phylum Chordata; order Crocodylia; family Crocodylidae; genus Crocodylus; species Crocodylus siamensis. The sequence continues at coordinate 196,497,931 of NC_143399.1, forward strand.
GCCCTAGCTGTGACGTAGTTCTTGCGGATGTCTAATCTAAACCTACTCTCCAATAACTTGTGTCCATTGTTCCTTGTCATGCCAGGGGACGCTAGGGGAAACAGTGTCTCCCCCAAACCCTTCTGGTCCCCCCAGTGAGTTTATAGACAGTCACCAGGTCCCCCCTCAGCCTTCTCTTGTGAAGGCTGAACAGGTTGAGGTCCCGCAGTCTTTCAGTGTAGGGTCTGCCCTGTAGTCCCCGGATCATGCGTGTGGCCTCCTCTGGACCCTTTCAATGTTGTCCACATCCCTCCTGATTTTGGAGCGCACAGAACTGGATGCAGTACTCCAGCTGCGGCCTGACCAGCGTCGCATAGAGGGGGAGGATCACCTCCTTGTCTCTACTTCAGATGCACCTGTGGATGCACGACAAGGTGCAGTTAGCCCTGCTAACCGAGACCTCGCATTGTCGGCCCATGTTCATCTTGGAGTCAGTAATGACTCCAAGATCCCTTTCTGCCTCTGTGCTCTCAAGAAAGGCATTTCCCATTCTGTAAGTGTGCTACTGGTCTCTACTGCCTAAGTGCAGCACCCTGCACTTGTCAGTATTGAAACGCATCCTGTTTATGTTAGCCCACTCCTGTAACCTATCCAGATCTTGCTGCGATCTTTCCCTCCCTACTAGCGTGCTCACCTCACCCCAAATTTTGGTATCATCAGTGAATTTAAACAGGTTGCTTTTCACCCCGTTGTCCAAATCGCTGATGAAGAAATTGAACAGCGCAGGCCCCAGGACCGAGCCCTGGGGGACTCCGCTGCCCACTTCCCCCCAGGTTGAATATGACCCGTCCACCACCACCCTCTGAGTACGACCCTTGAACCAATCTGCAATCCATCTGATGGTGTAGACATCAATGCCACAGTCGCCTAGTTTTTTAATGAGGATGGGGTGGGAGACAGTGTCAAAGGCCTTGCTGAAGTCTAGAAAGACTATGTCCATGGCGACACCTGCATCCATTGCGTTTGTGACCTGATCATAAAAGGCAATCAGGTTGGTCTGACATGACCTGCCCCTAATGAAACCGTGCTGGTTGCCCTTGAGCATCATCCCTGAAGCTGGCCCATCACAGATGTGCTCCTTGAGGATGTTCTCAAAGAGTTTCCCAAGGATAGAGGTAAGACTGATGGGCCTATAGTTGCCCAGGTCCTCTATCTTCCCGTTTTTGAAGATGGGGACCATGTTAGCTATATTCCAGTCATCTGGCATCTGGCCCGAGCACCACGAGCCAATTTGTCCAGGTCACTCTGAATCCTAGCCCTACCGTCCAGCATATCTACTACTCCCCCCAGCTTGGTGTCATCTGCAAACTCGCTGAGGGTGCACTCCATCCCATATTCCAGATAGTTAATGAAGATATTGAATAAAACTGGCCTCAGGACCAACCCCTGGGGCACTTCACTTGATACCGGCTGCCAACTAGACCCTGAGCCCTTGATCACTACCCATGGACCCTGACAATGCAGCCAGCTTTCTAGCCACATTACAGTCCATTCATCCAACCCAGACTTCCTCAGCTTGCTTGCAAGAATACTGTGGGAGACCGTATCAAAAGCCTTGCTAAAGTCAAGATGTATCGCATCTACTGCTTTCCCCACATCCACAGAGCCCATTATCTTATCATAGAAGGCAATCAGGTTGGTCAAGTACGACTTGCCCTTGGTGAATCCATGCTGAGTGCTCCTGATCCCTGTCAAGAAGTGATGTGGTACTTTCAGGAGCATGTGGTACCATGCCCTTTTCCAGACAGTGCTCAACTCCAAAAGCTCTCTCCAGGGATGGACCAACATAATAATTACACTGGTATTGAGGTATGAGCTGTTATGATGTAGCTGTTACAGCTTCATGTTCTAAAGCTCCCTGCTCCCATTTGCTGGTGAACAGGGGAGAAAGGGCACAGGTAAGTTGCTTCATTTCATTTGCTTAAACTATTTATCCAGAATCCCAGCTGGAGAAATGCTCCAAAGTGGACAGAGGGCTCTGCCCTTATCTATGGTTTAATAGGAGGAAGTCCAGTTACAGAGAATTCAATCAACTCCAGCGAGGCCCGTCCTAACCAACCATTAAATACAGCTGAAATTGCTACATCTGGGCTTTGTGGTACAGCCTCCGGATAGGACCAGATAGCACTTCCCCAGGACACTGTCTTGCCTGAGTGCAGCCTGAGATTTGGAAGTACACTGCCTGTTGGCACCAAGCGGTGAGTCAAGTTTCATGATGTAGGAGGGACAAGTGACATGGTGAAGGCACATTTACCTACCCACAAACTCCAGCCAAAGTTATCATGGGAAGCATCTGTCTGCTCATTCTGACAGCTTGGCTATTGCTGTACTTTCTCGGGTCGATGCTATATTCCCTTTCCCCATAGTGAAATCTCTCTTGTTGCCTACAGACAGTGCTTTCAGGCAGAGGTGCATAGACTGCTAAGGGTGCTCAGCAGGGGTGATATTTAATGACTCTAAATTTTGGGTAAAGGCTTGAGCTGCTGCTTTTTCCTTAAAGAGAGATCCCTTGCTAAATGAACCCAGCTTTTGTTGTTGCTGAGACTACTTGATTGAAGAGGTATATAACTACTCAGGAGAAGGACAACTGCTTGGAAGCATTCTTCTGGAGAGGCTATTGTGACTCAGCTATTTTCACAGCATTTTACACAAGCTCGTGTCTTCAGGTCTAGTGGTCAAATGCTCCTTGCACTAAGCCCCACCCAAGTGCCAGCTTTTGTCCATAAACGACATTATGTGACACAGGACGGCATAAACACAGATGAAAAACAGTACATGCCAATATGCAAATAGTGTACCTATAGAGCTGCTCAATGAAGCTAGTTCCTTATTCGCAGTGGTGGAAACTAGCAGGATTAGGCACATGGGATGGGAAGAGACCTCCTGGGCTAGAGTCCTGGCTCATGCCAATACATTTTGTCCCCTTCATAAACTTATCAAGATGCTTTTTGGCATTTCATTTTCTTTGGCTCCTCATGGTGGTGGGGTGGTTGCTTCAGAACCTCACTGCTTTGGTGAGTAGAGGCCTTCTACTTTCCAGTCTCAAATTATTCATGGCCAATTTATACCTATATGCTCTTCAAAAAAATCATGGAGGAGGAGGGCTGGAAGAGATCTCCAGAGATCACCTAATCCAATCCTCGGACTGAAGCAGGATCATCCCTATCTGGATCATCCGTACCCTGGAGGTAGTCGGGGGCTGTGGGTGGGTAGTGAGGGGCACCAGCAGGGCTGGGTGGCTGTGGGTCAGGAATGACAGACACCAGCAGGACCCAGAGGGCTGTGGGGCAGAAGTAAGGGGCACCAGCAGGGTCCAGAGGGCTTTGGGTGGGGAATGAGGGGCAGCAGCAAAGGTCAGGGAGGGGTCTGATTGAGGGGCACTGGCAGGGCCAGAGGTGGGGGCTGTGGGTTGGGAGTGAGAGGCAGTGGCAGGTCCCAGGGGCTTGTGGTTGTGGAAGAACGGGGGGCTATGGGTTGGGGGTAATGGCAAAGATAGGGCACCAGCACATCAGGGCTGCTTAGCACCATGAAGCAGGGGCAGGGGGGGAGAGGGGCAGCCACAGTGAGAGACATCCTGGTGAGCAAAGGGGGCAGAAGGAACTTTGATTTTCCATGATAAAAAACCCAAAATCAAACACCAAAATATATGGGTATTTAGAATTATTTTTTTATAGCAATTGAGGCACTGATAGGTTTCCAAATTGCTTAAAAATTGCAAATATATAAAAAAAACCCTTTGTGTTCAATTGATGCACATATATACACATACATATACACACACACACACACACATATACATATACACACACACACATATATATATATAGTGGAGTTCCATTTTAATTGCAAAAAAGGGTGGATTTGGGATTTTGAAAATCAGAGAAGTTGGGATTTTAAAACAGAGAAACCCAGGACCCTAGTTATTAGTCCCCAAGTGCTTGACTTCACATTTTCTACTGTTGAATTTCATCCAATTTCTATTACTTCACTCAGGGTGTTTCTTTAGGATACTTCAGCTCCTCCTCTGGATCAGTCAAATTGCCTGAATTTCTTAAAAGCGTACTTGCTGCCAGGCCTGTGATTGCATGTGCCAGATATCTTAGAATTCTGGATTGGGGATTATTTAGTCCTCCCAATTTAAATGCCTTAAGCTCTTTGAGTTGCTTGCACTGCAGTTATGTTTATTTCCATGTCCTCATTTTCATTATCAGCTTGCCTGTGGCCATATCTACCATCGTCTTCCTTATAGAAAATCAAGGCAAAGCATTAATTTACTTGTTTGGCAACGCCTAGATTATCTTTAAGGTCTGCAGCCCTCACTGGATATCATTCCCGCCTCTGTTTTCTCTGTTCTCTTTCTGTATATGAAAAACATTTTTTCTGTTTGTTTTAATATCTTTGCCAAAGTCTATCAATATGTGCATTCACAACAGCTTTGGTGTTGCCATCTTCTTTTCTTCCTCATCTTTGCTTTAACTCCCCTTTCCTTTCTTCCCTCAACCCCCTCCACATACACAAACTCCCCTTCAAACTCCCATTCAAACTCCCATCCTGCCTGCCGACCACCACTCATCGCTAGGCTTTGGCTTCTGAACGTGCAATGGTGCTTTACAAGCAGTACAATAACATGGCTCCCAGAAGAGACTTGCAATTCATTTATTATTATGCGTCTTGTCAGTGCTCCTTTTGAAATCAAGATGACCCACAAGTTATGCAGCAACTACACAGAATGAGACATCTATAACTCTTGTTATAACTTAAATGGCTATTAAGCAGGCATATTACTGAGCCAGTTCTATATAGGTTTCACTATACAGTAAATCCAGAGCAATTCTACTGAGGTCAACAGTTAACCCTGAATTTACACCAGTGCAGCAAGGAACAAAGGCTCACCTTTAAGAAAGTAATATGAGGAAAACCACAACACTTGAATAAAGTGCTGTTTGGAAGTCTCCCGGTTTTCTTTCCTGTTCTACCTTTTTGTCCTGTCCTGCTCTCTTCCTTTCTTCTACCGCACAAAATTAACACCCTGGCAAAGCCCTGTCATTCTCCTGTGCTCTGAGCTTGCGTAATACCTCCTGAACACTTAACAGGTCTTAGAAAGTTCAGTTCATTAAAAGCTCAGACTGATTTATGACTTTGCACAATTACAGAGCACAAATCGATCCCTCTACCCAGCCTTATCCCTTTGTTTGCAGCTGTGACATGTGGGATCTGGAAGACAGCAACATAATGAAATGAGTATTGAGCAGGATTTCCCCTTAAAAAGCACAGTTCTGATTTTCACTTCCAAATATAACCGTGGGCTTTGAAGAGGATTTTGCTGAAGATGATAATGTTTTCCTTATAAGCCAAAATGGTTCAGAAAACAATATTGTTAAAAGGGATTTCTAGGCTCCGTCATCGAATTGCTTACCTAAAATTTGCTCTGATAGCCAAGTTAGTATTGCTAGGCACCCATCACACTGACCTTACCTTCCTTAAAATTAGTTTAACTCAACTCAGCTTGTTTCCAGCTGATATGCTGTTTACGTATAGCTCCTATAGCTGTCTTAAGCAGCAGGGATGAAAACCAAGCCAGTTAATAAAGAATGGGATTCCTGAAGTTCATTTGAGGGCAGGCCAGTTTGTGGATGTGTGCGCACGCACCTGCTGAGAGTATGCTAGGGCTGCTAGCAAAGGACAATCAAATTTACCATTTCCTTTCTGTCACATCATCCTCATTACCTCCTGCTAATGTTATTAGAATGAGAGAGGAGACAGAGGGGCGTTCAGAGATGACATATTGAATGCTATCACCAGAGCACACAAGAAACCCTGAGTTCTTCCCGAGAGAAACCCTTGTATTGTTCAGAGCAGTGGTTCTCAACGCTTTTTCAACTTGAGCCCCCCTCAGATTCGGATCCATGATGCGACTCTGGAGAACGCTGAGTATTTCCTGTACCTTCTTTCGCAGAAGGCTGACATCAGAGAAGGAATCCAACATCGTCTCAAATGTCCAAGTGCAGCTTTTGGATGCTTGAGGAAATGGATGTCCGAAGATTGTGACATCAGATCCGAAACCGAGATCCTGGTTTTTCAAGGAGCTGTGATCCGCACCTTTCTGTATGAGACATGGACAATGTACAGGAGACACCGAGTCTCTGAGAAAGTACCATTGATGCTGTCTGTGGAAGATCCTTTGAATCCAGTGGGAAAACGTTAGCATCCTCTTGCAACCAAACACCATGAACATCGAGGTGATGATCAGCTGAGATCTACTTTGCTGGGCAAGCCACGTCACCTGGATGTCCAACTCCAGGCTCCCAAAGCAATCTTATTCTCTCAGCTCAGTCAAGATACAGTCTCACAAGGAGGGCAGAGAAGGCACCTCAAGGACACCCTCAAGGCCTACTTGAAAAAATGCAATATTGACCCAACTCGTGGGACCCAGGATCACTCCAAATGGAGGAAGGGTCTGCTGCAAGGATCTCAGGACTTTGAAACCTCACGACGACAACAGGAGATGGAAAAGTAGGAACAGAAGGAGCAGGATATCCTGGACCAAATCAAGAATCTGGAGCCACCCATCCTGCGCAGAAACATATGCCTGAATTTCAGCAGCTTCTATCAATCCCAGATTGGCCTCACCAGCCATTTTCAGACCCACAGGTAAGACAAACATGGAACATAATCATCCTTGACAGCAAGGGACTGCCAAAGAAAATGCCTTGGAAAATGCCAACTCTGTCTTAACTTGTATTTTGACTACAGAAAAACCAGACAGCAAGTCTTTTCTTGCAAAACTCAGAAAGACCATAACAGGTCAGACTGTTTTTAACATTATGGTTTCCTATGCGAAAGCTCTGAGTTTGTCTTGTGAATCATGTTTGCACACTTAACAGTGCTAACACTGTGCAGCACCCCACAGCACCCTTGAAAGGATGTCAATGTACCCCAAGTGCCATGGCACCCTGCTTGAGAATCATTGGGTTAGAGCAATAATATCAATATAGTGAATTCACAACAACGCTGGTGTTAGAGCAAGGAAGCCTATGGTTCTCCAGTATGGCACAAAAGGACCTACAAGATATTGTTGATCACAAGCTGAATATAAGTCTACAATTGAATACTGTTGCAAAATAAGCTAATTAGCAGGCTAGGATGTATTGATTCTTCCACTGTATTCAGGACTGTGAGACCTCACTCGGGGTAGTGGTACTTTTGGATACCACATTTCAGGAAAGACACGGAGAGATTGGAAACTGTTCAGAGAAGAGCAACAAAAATGACAAGAAACCACGATACATGAGTAAAGGCTGGAAGATTCAAGATTATTTCATTTAGAAAAGAGAAGACAGTTGCCAAATCCCCGTCAGCCTTTGACCACAGAAAGGTTGCTATAAAAAGGATGGCAATTCAATTGTTCTCTGTGTCTACAGGGGACAGGACAAGTACTACTGTCTTACATTGCAACAAGGCAGACTTAAGTCAGATGTTAGGAAGGACAGCCCAAATATAAGGTGCTGAACTACTGAAATATATTACCTAGAGACATTTTATGATCTCCATCATGGAAAGTTTTTAAGTGCAGCTTAGACAAAACTTTGCCTGGAATAATTTAGACAGGGAGGATCCTGCCCTGAGCAGGGGGCTGGGACTAGATGATCTCCTGAGCTCCCATCCAGCCCTGACCCTATGATCCTTCAGTATAGGGTTGATCATAGACAGCAGGGAGGTGCCAGGCAAAAGGTAGGGCAGAGTGGCACCTTGGAAACAAATTGGTTTAGAGAGGCATGAGCTTTTGTAGGCAATAACCTATTTTGTTCGATGCTATGAATGAACTGGACAAAGTAGGTTGCTGCCTATGAAAGCCAACGCGTCTAAAACAGTTCGTCTCGGAGGTGTCACTCAGACCTACCTTGTCGGTGAGCAGGAAGTGTCACGGTATAAGACATCTGTTGGAAGACTTAAAATGAAGGATCTGTGCATTGCTGCTGTCTGAGGGGTAGTGCTGTATGTATGGATAAGTATTTTAAGTATCCCGAAGTACAGGTTGGCACAGAAGTGACTTGCTGAATGTCCCACAGCAGACCAATTGTAGAACAGGAAATACAATATTTCTTGCATACACTGCACCCTCAAATAAACACACACCTTGTTTTGGGAAGGTAGATTGTAGAAAACAAGGTTTTTCTAGAGTCATAGACAACTGTGACACAGGAAATCCTCATAGAAACAGTGTCTATGAAGCGTGGCACCAGGAACTTCCAGTGTGGGCAACTATATTCTGCAACGCCATACTTCCTGGACACCTTACATTCCCAGGAGGGCTTAATCCATGCCACAAACTCCTACAACAGGCACCAGCAAGACTGGTACTTGCTTACTGTAAGTAGTTTTTTGTATAAGTTTCTGTAAGCAAAGTATTCTTTCCACATGAAAAGCCTCATCAAGATACTACCAGCAGCTCACATGTTGCTTTGGATGCAAGCTGCAGTGCTCAGCCAAGAGCTGTGGCTGTGAGAGGGTTAACACACAACTCTAAAGCTTCAGTCTGCTGAGCAGACATAAGTGGCAGCACTCTTGGCAGCGGCAAGGCATGCCCAGCGTCTCCAGGAGGGTTGACTTCCCAGCAAAGAAAGCAGCTTCTCCTTAAAAGATTGACTTCAATTTTGGGGGGCTGATTTTTTGGGCAAGGGCTCATGACGTATGTGAGATAATACAGCAGAATCCAAGAATCCTGATTCCTAGTTTCCCAACCCAAAGGCGCTAAATCAGAGTCCTTCCTCTACCACGTAAAGATACAATTAATTATTATCTATTCTTTAGAAGAGTTTCTTAGACATCCATTTTAAAACATACGCCGCCACCCAGCACATCTCCATTTTGCAGTTTTGCGCTGGTGATCCTTTCTATTTGCCTAAAACATTTCCCTCTTCCACGCACAGCTTGTGCGAGGCTTATTTGGCTAGCCATCCCCTTTTGCTCAATACAATGACTCACTATTCACACAATGCTAAATTAAGCTACTAATTAAATATGTGATTTTTATTAGGCTCTAGACACGCTGTACTTATTCTGTACAGTAAATTACTTGCTTGTAATATTCCTTAACTTTTTTCTTCTGCCCATACCCGGCCGACTGAACTGAAAACAAGCCTACACTTGCAAAATATGATGTAGAATTCTCTTCGGAGTTTGTGGTTTTGTAAGTAGATACAAATTCATATCTAAGAAAGGCTAGAAAAGTAATTTGTTTGCCGCTTGCGATTCATTTTCTTACGCTGCAATACCTTAGAGTTTTAAAAGGAAACACTGAGAGCTAGACTCCATGACCTTTGCCCGTATTGAGTTGTGACTTTACCTTGCAAGCAGCTCCAGAACGTCACTGGAGTTACTTACACATGAGTTCCCTCGTGCACAAATGCATCAGGCAGAAGAGATAGCTTGTTGGTGGGAAACACACCTTAAGAGAGCAAGCTTCAGGGAGAGCCTCATCATGCACAAGGTACTTAGTCCCCCATCCCTTCCTAGGCCTTACGCAATGGTACCTTGGCCGCTTCACAGTGGTGAGCTCATTAATAATGGAGCCATGTCTTTTGCTGTGCCTGCTCACCTGTTATTTTGTACCTTCTGCACATGACAACACAGATATGCATCATACAAGATCAAGTCTGCAAAGGTGCAGCTGGATCTACCAGCCACACTCATAGTGAGAGGTGCTCCATGCTGCAAATAGTCCCATTTCAATCCATGAGGGGTTTTGCAGCCACGTTGCTCCCAGAACTCCTGCGGCCTGTTACACGAGGGATAGATGATGCACTCCCTCTCGGTAACCTTACTTCTGTTTGCATTGGTCACCAGGAAGGTACAGATTCAAATTCCTTTCAGGTAGTCCAATCCCTGGAAAGGGGATATAAAACCCACAAGGTCAGGGTGAACCTCATCATGAGTCCCATGTGGCAGAAGATGACAGTACCATGGCAGGGCAGTCTGGAGGGCATGCAGCTGACTATGTACACAAACCCTCTTTTGTCACATAATTTGCAGAAACCCCTCAATGTACAAGTCTGCCTGCTGCTAAAATGTCTTTGCTTTGTGCAGATTTCTTTCCCAGGATCTGGATTCTTGGAGTACCCCCAAAGGGGGTGTATGGTGGGAAAGAAAGCAGAGACATAGGGGGGAAAAACAACAAACACTTTCAGCAGATTCCTTCAGTGCAAATGCCAGGCACAGGATCACACAAGTTGAGCACAGGATTTTTTGGATACAATACAGACCAACAACAATAAGAGATAGCCTGTTTGTCAGAAAAATCCTTACACTCTGCTTCCTAGACAAATGCTCTTTTAGAGCGGAGATACACACTAGTTTCTTATGGCTTTTAAATTGGTTCCTTGATTTGTTTCTTTATCTGCTCCCTGAGACTTTTCTGATTAGTAGAGATTTTTGTACTCCCTATTTGATTAAATAATGAATACATTTGTTTGATTTGCAGTTGCTTACTTAATTAAAATTTCTTTTCAGCGCCACAATTTTCATTATGATTTCAATTTTGCATTTAATCACTGTGTTGTTCTGTGCTGCCACCTTTCCTAATAGAGGTCTGCTCTCCCATCAGCATGCCCGCAGAACTCATCTAGGAGCGACAGGCACACAACCAGGGGAGAAAAAGCTCCAGTTTGTGCTGTGGTGGTAGCTGGTAGCAAGCACTGAGGCAAATCAGAAAGGGGGGCAAGGTTTGGGCTGGCAGAAGGATCCAAAATATCTGTAGTCTTCTGAAACAGAGCTGGGCTTTTAATGCAGACAGATTATCATCATTTTTTAGGATCAGAACCACCACGTGGCCTGGAAGCGTCTGTGGGAAAGCATCAAATGTTATGTTTAACGATGGTCTGTGGGTCAAGTTTACGAATTCACAAGTCTTCTTGCAATGCAGAAGAAGATAGCCAGTGAAAACAGTATGTGGTTTGCACAGAGATTGGGTGGAGAATAGCACCTTTATGTAGTTCTTCAAAGCCCTTCCGTGCTCCTCATAAGGCAGTCATGATTTTGTTTCCTTTTCCACTCCTTCATAGTTTCATAGTTTCTAGAGTCGGAAGGGACCTGAGCAGATCACCTAGTCCGACCCCCTGCCATGGCAGGAAAGAGTACTGGGGTCAAACGACCCCAGCAAGGTGTTCATCTAACCTCCTCTTAAACAGCCCCAGGGTAGGAGCCTGCACCACTTCCCTTGGAAGTTGGTTCCAGACGCTAGCCGCCCTGACCGTGAAGTCGCACCTCCTAATATCTAACCTAAACCTACCCTCTGCCAGCTTGTGACCATTATTCCTGGTCACTCCTGGTGGTGCTCGGGGGAACAGTGACTCCCCCAATGCCTGCTGGTCCCCCCTGACTGGTTTATAACAGGCCACTAGATCCCCCCTCAGCCTTCTCTTGTGGAGGCTGAACAGGTTCAGGTCCCGCAGCCTCTCCTTGTAGGGCCTGCCCTGCTGTCCCCTGATCATGCGAGTGGGCTCCTCTGGACCCTCTCCACGTTGTCCACATCCCTCCTGAAGTGCGGCGCCCAAAACTGGACGCAGTGCGGTTGGCCTTCCTGACTGCCTCCCCACACTGCCGGCCCATGTTCATCTTGGGGTCAATGATGACTCCAAGATCCTTTTCCGCCTCCGTGCTGACAAGAGGGGAGTTCCCCAACCTGTAGGTATGGTGCCGGTTGTTCCTCCCCAGGTGCATCACCTTGCACTTGTCTGTGTTGAAACCCATATTATTCTCGTCCATCCACCCTTGTAACCTGTCTAGGTCTGATTGTAGCCTGTTGCATCCTTCCAGTGTGCCCACGTCCCCCCACATCTTAGTGTCATCAGCAAATTTGAACAGGGTGCTTTTTACCCCCTTGTCCAAGTCACTGATGAAGATGTTGAACAGTGCGGGCCCGAGGACCGAGCCCTGGGGGACCCCACTGCCCACATCCCTCCAGGTCAAAAATGACCCATCCACTACCACCCTCTGGGTGCGGCCCTCCAGCCAGTTGGCGACCCATTTGACTGTGCGGGTGTCTACACCACAGCCCCCCAGTTTCTTAATGAGAACAGGGTGAGAGACAGTGTCAAAAGCCTTCCGGAAGTCCAGGAAGACTACGTCCACCGCTACCCCTGCATCTAATGATCTGGTGATCTGATCGTAAAAAGGCCACCAGGTTGGTCTGACAGGACCTGCCACTGATGAACCCGTGTTGGTTGCCCCTAAGCATGCAGTCCCCTGCTGGCCCCTCCTGGATGCGTGCCAGCATAATTTTTTCAAACAGCTTGCCTAGGATCGAGGTAAGACTAACTGGCCTATAGTTTCCCGGGTCCTTCTTCCTGCCTTTTTTGAAGATGGGGACCACGTTGGCCCTCTTCCAGTCCTCCGGCACCTCACCAGAGCACCACAAGTGCTCGTAAAGCCGTGCCAGGGGACTTGCAATGACCTCGGCCAGTTCCTTTAGAACTCTAGGGTGGAGATCAGCCGGGCCAGCTGACTTGAATACGTCCAACCCCTCCAGAAGCTCCCTAACTAAATCCTCGCTAACCCATGGCCCAGGTGTGCCTCCCCCGGGGCCCGAGGGGGGCCCAGCAGGGAGCTGGCTGTTCTGGTCCCTACTTAGGAAGACGGAGGCAAAGAAATCGTTAAACATGTTAGCTTTGCCATCTGGTGTGATGACCAAATTTCCCAACGTGTCCTGCAAGGGCCCCACATTACCCGGGACCTTCTTTTTACCCGCTATGTATTTAAAATAGGACTTCTTATTGTCCTTAATCTGGGAAGCTAGTCCCAGTTACATCTCCGCCTTGGCCTTCCTAACCACCCCTTACATCCCCGAGCAACTGCAGAATAGCCCTCCCTGGTGATGACCCCTTCTTTCCATTGGGTGTAAGCCTCCTTTTTAGCAAGGAGACATTCCTGGATGCTTTTGGTGAGCCACAGAGGCTTGTGTGCTCTCCTGCTCCCTTTGATCCTCATTGGGATTACCTTCCTTTGGGCTTAGAGGATCGTCTCCTTAAGGAGCAACCACTCTCCTTGTACACCTGGCTCCCCTCCCCTCCGGGACCTCAGCGCTTCTCGAACTATCCTCCTTAGCTCGTTGAAGTTTGCCCTCCTAAAATCTAGGTTCGCTGCCTTACTGCATGCCTTTGCCACCTTGCGCTGGATGGTGAATTCCAGCAGGCGATGATCGCTGTCGCCCAGGTGGTCGAGCACCCGCAGCCCCCTCACCAGGTCATCACCCGTGGCCAGCACTAGGTCCAACAAGGCGTCCCCCCTGGTGGGGCTGTGCACCTCCTGGGTTAGATGGAGGTCCTGCACTCTGGCCAAGAACCGACGTGAGCGGTCAGACCTGGCTGACTGCTCCTCCCAGCAGATGTCCGGGAAGTTCAGGTCCCCCATGACTACCACATCCTTAGCCTTCACTACCTCCGTGAGCTGACCCAAGAATTCCTGGTCAAGCTCTTCTCCCTGGTTGGGAGGTCTGTAGTAGACTCCCACCGTTAAGTCCCTTTTCCCTCGACTGCCTTGTACTCTAACCCAAAGCACTTCAGAGTGCCCCTCCCCTGACTCCTTGCTAATTGACGAGGATGTGTATTCCTCCTCAACGTAGAGTGCCATGCCCCCGCCTCTCCTTCCTATCCTGTCCCTCCTGTACAGCCTATAGCCCTGAACATTCACCGCCCAATCATGCGTTTCATCCCACCACATTTCCGTAATCCCCACTATGTCCGGGCTGGTGCCAGCCAGCAGGAGGGTGAGTTCCTCCTGCTTGTTACCCATACTACGAACGTTTGTGTAGAGGCATTTGAGGCCTGCTGTGGATGTGTGTACTGACCCCCTAGTCCCAGCGTTACCCTGGCCCCTCTCTCTTACCTGTTTATTCGCTTTGCTTGTTGGGCTGGACTGGGCTGGGCTGTAGTTGTGGGTGCTGTTTGGTCTGGCAGTCTGATGTTTCCTCCGCCCTCATCTTCCCCTTCCCCCGACGAGCCTAGTTTAAAGCCTTCTTTGAGAGTCTGTTCTTTTTTTCTCTGTTTTCTCCTTTGCAGCAATTCCTAATGTTGAACTCAAGTTGCTTCGGGTCCCCATCCTTTTCATCATTCCACCCAGCGAAACAATCAGCGATTACAAGGTTAATATTGACACTGCAGTGTCATCACTGAGTTTTAAAGCCAATGCTCCAAGCAGATTAGTAGAAGACACAGTGGGGTTCATCGATTCACTGCTGTGGGCTAGCGATAGACTCAGGCAGGCACTGTTGCAGCAGTTCACAATATGAGGGTGCCTGGCAGCCCTATGGGATAGAAATTTGTATTTAATAAACATTTTGATCCTGGAGAATCTGAATGTTGCATGGACTACGGATATGTTCCCTGGGCCTGACATGCGACACCCCGATCTCATCTGATATCCTGCGTAAGTGATCTATAGAAGTCAGTAATTCTTAATGCCAATCAAAGCAGAAATGCAATAGGAAGAGCCTTCTCCGAAGAGTGCAATAGTTTCCATGATCTCAAGGTGCTGAGAGCATTTCGCCACTATACGATAGGCACAGACTCTATGGCAGGCCCAGCCTCCATGCCTGCTACCTGCATCTGAGTTTCCACTACTGAAGATCCTAAGTTTGATCATTACCCATTGCATCTGTCTGGATATTTGGCCACAGCCCACTACCTTTGTGCTGAGGTGTGCACACACACACGTGCTATTATTATTATTATTTTAGTTTGGGTGATACCAGAATGAATGTGAGGGAACAAACGTACAGGCATGATGATTGCTGGCAAAATCACACACATACAGAGGACAGATTTCTTTGAGCCATCATAACTCTGATAGGCAATTTCTTAGAAGTCTCTTTAAACCAAAAAGCTGGAACGTGCAAGCGGGAAACCAATGTGATGTACACATTTTTAATCCTTCCCCTGGTGTCCAGAGACATTCCCACCTGCCCGTAATTCTTACCATGCTGGTTTTAACTAGCACCCCCTAAACCACAACCTGCATTTCACCAAGATGGACTTGCCTCAGATTGATACAGAGGCAGATGGGTAGTTTATCTATACTGATAAGCAGGATCTCCCCTGAGGAAGATTTTTTTTTTAACTGTGTATTTATCATAATCCATAGCACTGGCAGCCTTAACCTTTCAAATTTAATTACATCTCCTTGATACAATTAATAATTCAGAAAGGTTTTTTTGTAAAAACCACAACACAGCAATTTAAGGTCCTTCTAGGCACTCACTTGGTGAGTGTGTGTATTGTAGGCATAGCAAAAAAGGCAGTGTTTTAAGGCTGTACCATAGTCAAATGCAGGTACAAGCCAGACTGCAATCACTTGCAAATCAATGCATTCCTTTGGAGCCATGTTGTGAAACCTGGACTAATAACAGTCACAAATATGTGGATAAATCCATAATTGGAGGTACCTTACTCTGAAAGTATCCCAATAATTGTAATAATCTTTTCATGTAAGGAACTACTCATCAGAGCAGACTCAGTCATCGTACAGGTTCAGGACCTATAGATTTGCTATACTGTACTGCATCACTGATAAACTCAAGAGATGGAGAAGGTGTAGGGAAAAGCTCACTACTAGCACCTGTGGATTCTGAAAGACAAATCTAGCCTACTGAAATTAGTGGGAGTATTTGTGAAATACAGTAGTGTGATGATGGGTGGGGGAGCAGGCCACAAGCGCTGGGTGTTGCCTTTTAGGCAGAATGGAGCTAGGGATGCCTTACTCTCCTATCCCATTCCCCCAACTCCCACAGTAGCAGAGAGGGGAACACCAGCAGCAGCAGTGCAATGCGTAGGAGCAGAAGGCTGAGGTTTGCTGCTGCAGGGAAAGATGTTATCACCCTTTTTTTGCTGCCAAAAATCAATATTTAAATACCAGGTCAACATATGTCAGCAGCAAAAATAGGAGGTGGCAGTCCCCTTCATCCAACAGCCGTAGGAGGCACCACTACTGCCCTCCTGGACAGTTACGGCTCTGATGGAACAGGATAAACCCAAGTGTGCAGAAGAGTGGCAGGTCGTCTTTCATTAACACCGACACACTATGGCATGGGACATAAGGTTGGTATAGCACACTACTTGTTTCTTCTACAAAAACAACAAAGATATTGGGCTTTCTTCTACCAAAGTAAATCATCCTCCAAAAGGAAGCTGGCAGCTTTAGAAAATTCGAAAGGGACCTGTCAAGAAATTGAGGCGCAAAATATCTGTAGAATTCCTATGCTGCCACCACTAACAAGTTCAAGAGATGGAGAAATCTTAGGGTAAATCCCAAACCCATTTGGAAGAAAGACCTAAACTGGGCCAGAAACCATTTAAAATGGGTGCAAACACTACCGTAGCAATGAAGTTTGGTGCCCAGGGCAAAGCCCACAGGGGCAGCCCACCCTCGCCCCATGCACAGATCCGGAGGGCACACATCCCCCATGCTTGCCCAGGAGTGCATACAGTGGTGGAAGCCACCCTTCCCCCGTCCCTGTGCCCCGCCAGATGAGCTGATCGCAGCTCCGTCCCACACCCTGCCCCGGCTGGGCAGCCCCTGTTGGTGCTCCTTCACTTCGGCACCTGCTCACCCCCCCCTTGCTGTGGTACTGGGTGAAAAGGATATATGCAACTGAGGAGTACAGACATGTCCTTAAGAAGGCTCAACCCAACTTTACACATGATGGCTTGAGAATAATGAAAGCAGAGGTTAGCATTCTGCTGAGCTTTAATTCCAGAGATAAATATGATCTAGTCTTAGGTAATAACACCCTTGTGCATATTTATTTTCTTATTTTTGCATATCGGAGCAAATTTTTTTTTAACATGGCTCTTCCATGTACAACACACAGTCTATTTTGCAAATCTGGAAGGTAGTCTAGGATGCACGAACTGCTATGCATCAGACTCCATTGAATCTTACTTGTCAGCCTGAAGAATACATTTACTAGAAAACACCAAGAGCTGGAGGAGGGCAGCAGCTTATGCTTGCACATTGCATTTTTATTTTTAAATATTGGTTCTTTGCTAACAATGCTTTAAATCACATTTTGGGAGATAATGCAGGTTTAAGGCTGTCCACCTACTAGTGTGTAGACAAAGGGTCTGGGAAGCATCATGCCTGAAATAAGAGCTCCTGGTCTAGATAAATAAATAGAAAGTGGCAAGATGCCTTGCTCTTAAAGATTTAGCATACAGTTGCTCTTAGAGATTTAGCACAGCCATGCAAACACTTGCATACTTAACTTTGTTCACACAAGTAGCTCAGTTAAAGCCAATGGAGCTATTTCCGTGAAAAAGTTAAGGCATGTGCATAAATAGGTGTATTGCTTGGGAATGTAGGGATGAAATCAGGACGGCCAAAGTACAATTGGAGTTGCAGCTACCAAGGGATGTTGAGGTAACAAGAAGGGTTTCTACAAGCATGTCTGCAACACGAGAAAGATCAGGAAGTGCAGGAGCCCTTACTGAATGGGGGAGGCAATCTAGTGACAGAGGATGCAAAAAAGGCTGAAGTGCTCAATGCCTTTTTTGCCTTAGTCTTCACAGGCAAGGACAGCTCCCAAACTAGCGCACCAGGCAGCATAGTTTGGGGAGGAGGTAAGCAGCCAACAGTAGCAAAAGAACAGGTTAGGGACCAGGGTTCAAATTACACTTTGACTCAGGTGGAGAAGTTTAGATATTAGGAAAAACTTTCCAGGAGGGTAGTAAAGCACTGGAACAGGTTACCCAGAGAGGTGGTGCAATCTCCATCCTTGGAGGTTTTTAAGACTCGGCTAAACAAAATCTTGGCTGGGATGATCTAGCTGGGGATGGTCCTGCTTCGAGCATGGGGTTGGACTAGATGTGACCTCCTGAGGTCCCTGCCAACCCTCATTTTCTATAAATCTATAACTAAAGATCAGGACCTTAGTGGTAAAAAGCAGCATTTTCCAGCCTCTTCAGGTAAGCACCACAGTTGATCACTGCGCTCCCATCTGCCACTCATTCATGTGGGTATGATATTATCTGCCACTAGCAGGATGAGATCCAGAGGTTGGGAACATCTTGTGCCAATTAGATGACCCAAGACTGAACTGGAGGAGGGATACAGCAGTGCAATGGGGTCCCAACAGAGAATCTTCATTTAAATATGGAGAAAATTGTGCCCCACAACTCCTGTAACACAAGAACCAGTACTATTGTATGTGTTGTGGCTTTCCAGTTGCTTCAGGTAATAGCTTTACCTCAATATTGACAGTGGCCCATGGGGACAGGATGGCTTATGCACCCACATGTAGGCGTTGGGAAAGTGCAAGACACACCTTTGATCCTGTGGGGTTGCTGCTCTCCTCCCTACTCAGGCAGGGTGTGGGCACGGCTGGGCAGAGACAGGGCATGGCTGAAGCCTCAATTCTGCTCTTTCCTGGAGAGGCAAAGTATCTGCACCCGGAAAAGGAATGACACAGATTACAGTCCCACGACTGCGGAGCAAGCAGCCGGACTGCGACCACTTAACAGTTTGTTCCCCAGTCTGCTCTTGTACCAGTACCGAAGTGGGGAGGTCACGCTAGTGTGATCCTGCCATATTAAGAGGGCAAACACCACAGTAAGTGAAAATATCCAAGCATTTATTAGGGAATTAAGAGCAACTCACAAATAAGTCTGCCCTGCAAGATTAATTTGGATTTGACAGTATATTTAAATCTCCTTTAAGAAAGGGCTGCTGTGGAGGGGACTGGTGGAGAAATGCTTGTAAATAATTGATTTACACATAGTACATGCACAGTGTTACTAGCTATTTTCAGTGAGAAAGTAGCAAGATATGGCAAGAGCTCTGGTTTGCCACCAGAGCTTTTTCAAACGTAATATATATCTTTCTTAAACTTCTATCTCCGTTCTCCTGACCAGACTCATCGTCTCAGCTCTCCCTTCCTTCCTCTACTTGTGCACTTGTCAGCCTGCTGGACACTTGGCTATCTGTAAGCATTTCACAGCCTTCAGTCTATTTATCCTCACAGGACCTGTGAGGTAGGGAAATGCTGCTGCCACCCCCTGGCAGTCGTGGAAGTAAGACACTGAAGTGGACTGACTAGCTCAGGAGCACACAGGAAGTCTGCAGCACAGCAGGGAACCAAATCCAGGTTTCAAGACCTAAACTAGTATGTTAACCATGCTGGACATTTCCTCCCCTCAAGCTCATGTCATTCTGTTTCTAAGTTGCCGTCCTATTTACTGCAGACCATCTCCATTGTCTTTCCATGTCCAACCAGTTTCTTGCCTAGTCTCTATCTTACTTTCAGAGACCTGATATTAAGAGATCAAGGACCATGTCACTCCCTCATTCTCTGCCCTGTTTCCATTTTTCTTGCTTCCTGCTGCTTCACTCCTTCCATCACTCTGAGTTTTGTTTCTCTATGTTTCCATCAGTGGCCCATGCTTCTGGCTCACGGAGTGTATACATTGCTCAGTAATACACAGGTAAAACAGCACCAGATGAGTGGCACCTGATGGCTAGAAAATGGTATTTAGAGATTTGCTTTTGGGAATTGGCTTGTAGGTAAAGTCGATATTGAATTAGAACAATGGTCCAGGGGGAATGGCAAGGGTTAATTGATTTCTAAAAGCCTTTTTGTGACTGCTTCCCTCAAGGCCCACTGAGTCTGAAACCAGCAGACACACAGGCTG
Source organism: Crocodylus siamensis (assembly GCF_052110815.1). NCBI lineage: Eukaryota > Metazoa > Chordata > Crocodylia > Crocodylidae > Crocodylus > Crocodylus siamensis. The sequence continues at coordinate 196,517,646 of NC_143399.1, forward strand.
GGATACTGAAGACATGACCAGTGTACCCAAGCAGAGATAAGCAACTTTGCAGAACTGGCACCAGTTCACTGTGCCCAATGCAGAGCCCTTGGGAATTCCAGTTTTGGGAAACAGACCAAATTAAGAGTACACTGGAAAGAACCTAATTAAGATGTATGCATGTGATAGGTTTGTGAAACAAAGGAATATGCTGACAGAACAGAATGGGGACAGTATGATGCTCACAGAGAGACCAATCAACAATGCCAAGAGATGAAGAGTCATCAGAGGGGGAGAAAGAATACAAAAGGAGGGATTTCTAAGTAGAAAAGGATCACTGAGATGGGAACCTGAGGCCACTATGGACAGAGGGAACACTGCCAGCCTGTCTCACCTACCTCACTTTGGGGGTGGGCCTTGGCCCTCTACCTCCAGACTGAGATCTGGCATTCAAGAAAGAATCTCAGGGTGAAGCACGTGTACTGGTCAGATGTATGTTGACCCTGTGACAGCTCTAGGACTGGTAGATATAGAATTGCTTGCATTATTCTTATCTGCTATTACTGTGTATCAATAGATTTACCTATTATCAAATGGAGTGGCTGTGATTGGTCTGAGGGCTTTGGCCTGTCTGGAACAAGGTATCTGGGTCATAAATCCAGTGCCAACAGCACCCAGCTTATCTGAAAACAGTTCTATATGAATATGAAACAAAGCCATAGCAGAAGGCAATGCAGAAGGGAGAAATGGTGTCCTCCATGTATACCTTTCCACAGAACATTTCTCTACCATTGCACAAAGTCAAGACCTGGGTTTTCTTCATCAGGAAAAACAGATAGAGCAAAACTACTAAATTAGTAAAGAAAAGATGTCTTATGTCCCACCACTATAGCCACACTTTGCTGAAATATCCTTCACTTAGAAAGCTTCATTCTTACAAGGAGTGCAGCCTTCTGTTAGCAAGACAGAGAGACTTCCAAGAACTGGTCTAAAATTTATTTTCCACAAAGCATGTCAATATGAAAATTTTACTCTCTCTTTGTTGTTTGACTTTTGCAATGAAACAATGAATCGTTTTACTTCAAATTTGTGTTTATGTTTTCTGTTTTGTTTTGTTCCCTCTCTTGCCACCTCTTTCCATTGGTGGAAAACAGGGAAGTAAACCCAAATACCATTTTTTTTCCAATTGTCAAGAATGGAATTTTTTTTAACATTCTCGCCACAAAAAAAGCCATTTCAGCCAAAAGAAACTTTACTGCAAACTCATGAAACTGTGGGTGAGGAACAATTCTTGTGGAAGTACTCTGAGAAAATAATTTCAGCCAAGTCTATCAGTCTTTCAGGACTTCTTTGCTTCTTGTGCCACACCCAAGAGGCTACTTGAAAATGTTTCCTTTGAGTTCTTGATCTCCAGTGAAACCTTAGCAAGGCCCTTCCTTGGTCATCTTAGGGTGGGGTATTACATCCCAAGTACTTATTTCCTCAATAACAGCTCCCTTTCTTACCCAAACACTAAGCACTAGAGCCTATTCCATCTATGGAGTGCCTACTTATATATTATTGTTAAGGCACTTACTGTTGTAACATGCCGTCATCTTAGTCTTAAGGCTGAATTGAAAAAAGCAGCAATCAGGAGGTTCACTGACTTAAGGGCTAGGGACAGACATTATGCTTAAACTGGTTTAAGTGATCAGAAACTGGTTTAAACCTGTAACAGAACACATGTTCAGTGCGTATAAACCACTTTCAAAATGGCTGAAGCCAGTTTGAGATAAACCTGGTTGAATGTAGTATCAGACTTAAGTGATTTGGCTCAGACCGGTGTATGCAATGTCTGTCCCACACCCCTTACTCTCAGGGCTGGGCTGGGCGGGGCTCTCTGCTCCCCTCCATCCCCTAGCTGGAGGTCTGGCAGAGACTTGCAGGCACAACAGGATCTGCTGGCTTCCCCATGTCCCGCTCTCCACCTCACGTCACTCACTGCTTGAGCAGAGATCTCTTTCTCCTCTCTCCCACAGCACAGACTGTAGCCAGCATGTGAGATGCTAGCTAATGCTGTGTAAGGCAAATAGGACAGTGTCCACGTAGGGCTTTTTGGAGATAATCAACAGCTCAGATGGCAATGTTGCTGCACACTTTGCTTTGGAAAAACCTGTTTAAGAAGAGCTCATAATGAGTGTGGCTTTGTTTTCTGTGTTAGATGCTGATAACAGAGCTGACAAATGCTTTGTTATCAATTGTGCATATGTGTATGGGGGGCTCCCTAATCACAGTGTCCTACTAGGGCCTGGCCACACCCCCCTCAGCTCAGCCCTGGGGAAGGGAGGGCTGCTCTAGTACCCGCTGGCTTCTAGCCTGAGCCACTTCAGGCATATACTTTCATTTCTGGAATGACAAGGGAATGTCTATCCACCTCCAAATCACTTCAAGCTTTGCAGGTTAGACTAACCTGCAAAGATTGAATCAATTCAGGCTCAGGCTTTTTGAATGTCTGTCCCTAGCCAAGCAGGATGGAATAGGATCACACTTAGGCATCCCAGTCTACTTGTGCAGCTAATAGGTGGAATAATCTCTGGCCCTACAGACATAGGGAATGTAATACGGTAGAGTACAATACAGTACAAAGATTTCTACAGTGGTATGTAATGATATAAAGGACATAAATAATACCTGAATTATTTTCTGTTATGTGACTGTCTTAGAACATCATTTGTCATTGCACACACAGAAGTCAATCGTCGTGGTGTGCTGTGACCAGTGGGGTCCCCTCAAGGCTCTGTCCTTGGGCCTATACTATTCAACATCTTCATTAATGATGTGGACATTAGAGTCAGAAGCGGACTGGCCAAGTTTGCCGATGACACCAAACTTTGGGGTAAAGCTTCCACACCTGAGGACAGGAGGGTGATCCAAGCTGACCTTGACAGGCTCAGGAAATGGGCGGACAAGAACCTGATAGTGTTTAACACTGAAAATGCAAGGTTCTCCATCTTGGGAAAAAAAACCCACAGCATGCTTCTAGGCTTGGCAGTGCTACAAAAGGGACTTGGGGGTCAGGATTGACCACAAAATGAACGTGAGCCATCAGTGTGATGCTGTGGCTAGTAAAGTGAGCAAAATGCTGGCTTGCATTCATAGATGCTTTTCGAGCAAGTCCTGGGACATCATTCTCCCCTTGTACTCGGCCTTGGTGAGGCCACAGCTGGAGTACTGTGTCCAGTTTTGGGCTCCACAATTCAAAAAGGATGTGGAGAAGCTTGAGAGAGTGCAGGGGAGAGCCACGTACATGATCAGAGGTCAGGAAAACAGACCTTATGATGAGAGGCTGAGAGCTCTGGGACTTGTCAGCCTGGAAAAGTGCAGGCTCAGGGGTGATCTGGTGACTGCCTATAAGTTTATAAGGGGTGCTCACTAAGATTTGGGGGAACATCTGTTCACCAGAGCACCCCAAGGGTTGACAAGGTCAAACGGTCACAAACTCCTCCATGACCATTTCAGACTGGACATAAGGAAGAACTTCTTTACTGTCCAAGCCCCCAAGATCTGGAATAGACTGCTGCCGGAGGTGGCTCAAGCACCCACTTTGAACACCTTCAAGAGAAATTTGGATGTTTATCTTGCTGGGATCTTATGACCCCTGCTGACTACCTGCCCCTGGGGCAGGGGGCTGGACTCAAAGACCTTCTGAGGTCCCTTCCAGCCCTAATGTCTATGAAATCTATGAAAATCTACACTTGCAATGAATTCAACTGAATAAACACTGTTGCTGTTGTTCTGGAGTGTATTGCTCTTGGGTGCTACTTTTACATGTGTGCCCAGGACTGCAGCATGTTGAGCTGGGCTGAAGCAGCCCCGGCTGGAAGGGGGTCCGGGACTGCTCTAATCTGGCTAAACTTGCTGTGGAAGGGCTGGCTGTAGCATGAGGGTATTTCAGTGTAGGGCCAGCTGGCAGGCAGCCCCTGCACTAGAGCACCTGTGTGACCTAGCCAGCCCTGTCAGCATCTACACATGCATTGCAATACATTAAATAATGCCACCACAGGATTATTGCAATTAGTAAACACAAGTACTAACCTACAGCAGCATTTATTAGTTTACTGCAGCCGAATAGGGCTGCATGTGTAGACAACAGAGACTTTACTGTGGAGTTAATTAGACAACTCCGTAGCAAACATCTTGTGTAGATATGCCTCCAGAGTGCACATCACTATTCATCTTTTATCATTAAATACTAAAAGGTGTGTTCCAAAGTTACTGGTTTTTGTGCTTCTAGTCCCAAATAAAATTGTAAGGTTCAATATATGCTCAATCCTTCAAGCAGGAAGGAACCCAGTTTTAACAATCCTTTTCTATATCTCAAAATTGATGTTCAGCAGACTCCTAATCAGTATCTCTAAGTGGAAAGAAGACATTGACTCTACTGAACATCCTTTTAAAGGAACAATACCTTTGAAATAAGTAATTTTTTCCCATCCTATGACCTTGCTGTTATAGCAAAGATCAAAGGTAGCCTTTTCCGTTCTTTGGTAGTCTTCTGTTAAGGATGATGGGCTGTTATAACTCTGTTACAATTCTCCCTTCACCCCCTTTTCTGAGTGGAAAGTTTCTTCATGTATACCCCTTTGTCTACTGCCCCCCCTGCACCCACACAAAAGGCACTTTTGGTTTAGTTGTTAGTACGGGAACTGCTCAGGATAGTTTGACCCACCACAACACAGTTGCAGATCGCAGAGAAGATGCACTGAGGCAACAGTGGAGAAAGCCTCTAGCCATCCCAGAGCACCAAATGTGCAAGCCCAATTCACCACTGCCCTACACCAGTGATTTTCAAACTTCCAAAAGTTACAGAACTCTTTCATATCACTTCTTTTGCCATGGAAACTCGAGTTGTGGTTCCTCAGACTAGACTGTCAGCTGACACGGGGCCAGGCAACCCAGTCCAGCAATGATGTTGCACCACCTCCTGGTCTGTTCTGCCATTAACCCCAATCTCTTTCTGGAACTCCACTACCCCAGGGTTCTAGAGAACACAGTTTGAAATCTACTGCCCAACTTCTTATGAAGCTATTTATGAGAAAGTGTGAAACTCTGGGATGGGAGCCTTTTCCTGCTCCCTTTGCCTGGGTGTGATTTCATGGTACAGGGTGATGGTGATCTTGGGCCTGCCAATATGTATGCAACCAAACCAGTAGTCTTCATTCAGACTTGCCAATATGCTTGTGTTTGCACGCACCTTGAATTAAGAGAGAGGCCTGCACAGAGTGTAAAGAGCATAGCCTCATACCCACTGTCCAGGGAGTGCTTCCCTTTTCCCCACTTTGGTTTAGAATTAGCAGAGAGATGGAGGCTCTGACCTGTTATAGCTCAAGCATAGCTTCACTGATGTCAGGAGCCATGCCAGTTTACATCAGTTGAGAATTTGGCCCCTATACTGTATGTTCTCCACATTATTGCGCATCTTAATCCATTTTCTTAGCACAAGGCCTTGTGGGAACAGGCCTGTAATTTCAACCCATATTTGTTTTAATTGCCTTCTGGCTTTCCATGCCATTTGGCAAATGTACAAAAGGAGGATGCAAGAGCTTTTATGGGAGTGAAATTCTATAATGAATCACTTATATAAAAAAACAGATCGCTCTACTAATGGGGGATTAGAAAGTTGCTTTGTCCATGGATTGGTTTTTGTTTTTGTTTTTTTTAATCATTAACTCATTATTAAGCATCTCAGAAATTACTCAAAATCCTTCTCTCTCCATGAACTCTCCCCCTTACAAAGGCTGAGACTTTCTTGCTTATAGTTATGCCCCATTTTGGAGCTATAATAGCTGCAAAACAGATTTTACAGCACTAGTTTCAATACATTTTTCATCTAGGGAATTCAGTCATAGCTTTTACATGATAATGCTGAAATCTTATAAAAGGACAGAGTCAGCTCCATTAGGGCTCAGATTAAACAGCAGTCTTCTCCCATTGATATTACATATTTATTGCTAAATTCCTGTCCTATTGCCAGCCTTCTGCCACTGCCTAAGGGGCACAAAGGGGCCATTGCCTGGCGACATCTGCATAGATGAGAATTCCCTTTAGAGGTCGAGTGAGAAAGGGCAGTCAGGTAGCACAAAGGTGGCAGAGCGAGCCCCTAATGCCAACTGCTGCAGCCATTTAGGTGTAGGGGCATATCCACAGAGGGATAGGCCAATTCATAGTCAGCTTATGCTGCTTTGAGCATCATAGCCAGCTGTTAAAAAGAACATCAGGGAAATGTTCCTAGATGTTAAACAATAGGCCCATGAGAATAGGGATGTATTTGATTGAGATTCAGCCAGTTCGGAGGACAATGATTTGATTTGTTGATTCGAATCACTGTCTCCATTCGATTTGGCTGAATTCAGTGCTGATTCGGATCAGCTGGGGAGAGGCAGACACAGGCAGGTGGCTGCAGGTTCTCCTGTAGCTCCTCTGACTGTGCCTGCCTCCCCCCCAGGCAGGGGGAGCTGTGGGAGAAGCCCTCATAGCTACCCCCATGCCTGCCCAGCCCCGGCCCCGGCCCCGGCCCCGGCCCCGGCCTCCTGGTACTTAAAAGAAGGAAAAGGAAAAAGCTTCATACTGACCGGCTCTTGCAGCGGTGATCAGGACCTCTAGGGGCTCGTGGCAGAGCTCCCTTGCATAGCGTGGGGCAGTGGGGATTGTGCCCCCCCACCTGGCACCCGTTCGGCAGCTATCCCATGTTGTGGGTGTAGTGAGGCTTTGCAGGGTGTCACATACTGCCTGGGAGCTGGGGCCACTGGGGCTGAGTGATGCCGGGCTGTAGCTGACACATGGAGTTCCCCCAGCACCCAGACAGCACGCGGTGCCCTGCTGAGTTGTGCTGCATCCACGCCATGGGGCAGCTAATGTGTGGTTGCCAGGCAGGGGAGGCAATCCCCGTTGCCCCCCACTGCCCTGCGCTACATGGGGGGGGCACTCTGATTGCTGCTGCTGGTGAGTGTGGGGCTTTTTTTTTTTTTTAAAGGTGCTGGGAAGCTGGTCTGGGCAGGGCAGGGCAGGCATAGGGGCTTCTCCTGCAGCTCCTCTGGCTGTGCCTGCCTCAGCCCAGGTGGGGGGAGCTGTGAGGGAAGCCCCCATGGCTGCCCTGCCTGGCCCCTTCCCCTGCCTGGCCCAGCCAGCATAAGGGGGTGGGGGGTGTGATGCAGGTGTGGCTCACTCCCGTATCAGCACTGGGGATGGGGACTCTTCTGCCCTGCTGCTGCTTGGTCAGCTGGCGGGGGGGAGAAGGAGGGGAAGTGGGGTGCGATGCTGGCACGGCTCGCTCTGGATGGCAGCAGAGCATAGTCCCCACTCCCAGCACTACCATGCCTGCATCAGTGTTGGGAGTGGAGCCTCTGCCCTGGCACCACTTGCCTGCTTCCTGGAGTAAGCCATGCCCGCATCCTGCTTCCCTCCCCACAACTAGGCAAGCGGCAGCAGGGCAGAGCCCCCACTCCTAGCACTGCTGCACCCGCATCCCATGCCCCCCTCCATGAGTAATGTGCCCCCCCCAGCTGGGCAGCTTGTCCCAGACCCAATCCCTCCCACTCCATGTCTGTTCGCTCTCCCCTCCCCCAATGCCAATAGACTTACCAGCTGGAGACAGCAGTGTCAGCTGCCAGTTCAGTCTATGGCCGAATCTCTGAAGCGGCTGAATCTTTTTTGAAGCTTTTCTGAATAGATTCGGATGCTTTGAATTTATTTGGAGCTTTTACTTGGTCTCATGATTCGATTTGGATTTGGAGTTTCGGTCCCTGAATTGGGCCAAATCTCCTCCAAATCAAATTGGCTACCGAAGCTTTGCACAGCCTTATTAAACAGGTCATTCCCAACTTAGGTGATGGAGGCTTACTCAGCTGAATCCCCCATATTAGTTCATGACAGAGAAGAGAGCTCCCTTCACAAAACAATCACTTCACAAAAGCGAAAGAAAGAAATGCAAACATGCCACTTTGTGCAGGCAGAGAAAGGCAGTATCACGCTGCTGCAGCATATTGTTAGGGCTTTGATTCTGTGTATGAAATAGAGTAAGCATGAGGGGCCAGATTCAATTCCACCTATTAGGCACCTAAATGCAATCCTATTCCACCCTGTTCAAGTCCCTGATCATCCATTAATGCAACTATTTTTGTAATGTGCTTTCATCTGAACCTAAATCACAAAAAGCAGCCAGGAGGAGGATCCACCCACCTTCCCTATTAGCATTTCTTTGGGGACTCAAACAGTGTGGAATAAGATCGCACTTAGATGCTTAAGTCCATTTTGGTGTCTACTAGGAAGAGCAGAATCTGGCCTCTTGCTTTATGTTATGTTCTCGGGGAGGATTATTTTAAAAGCTAATTGTGAGATAAATACCATCATTTGCCTTCAAAAGGCACAATTATAAGGTCAAGCTAAGTTTCAGGCCTAGGAGACTCAACTTATCATAGTTGTTTTAAATTTCAGGATAAGACTATGAAAGTTGCTAGCTGCTATATTTCTGACCTACATACACTTTGCCTTTATTATAATTCCTGCGCATCTGAAAGCCGCTAAGAATAAATAGAGCTTTGCAAACCCCGCGGTGCAGCAACGGACAGGGCGTTCGCAAGTTGAACCCTGCAGTGCGGTTCCAGGGGCCCAGGAACAAGTCACGGGTTTGCTTAGATTAGGGTTCAACAAATTCCAGCTTCCAAGGAAATACATTTCCCTATCTTCGGGATCCTTTTTCCTACCTTCCTCCTCCTCAGAATCCCCCATTCTCTCACCCCCAAGAATAAATTTAATTTAAAGCACAGGGTGCCCAGAGCAGGATGGGGGACAGGAACTGTTTTCATAGCTGGTTTTTGAGAGAGGGAGACTTACCAGTGTGGATGCTTTCTGCATGGTGAGCAACATGTTTTGCAAAAAGGGCAGAGGGACTAATTTCAGCATGGTGTTTGCTAAACACCAGCTCCTTCTAACAGCCCATCACGCTCCTTGAACATGTCCTGGGACTCAACTTCTCTACAATAAAGGGTACCTGTACATGAGCGTGGAGGTTGTTTTGATGATTACCATCCTCCAAAAGCCTCCTGTGTCTCATGTATAAGTGTCCCCATGAACAAGCTTTAGTTCAAGCACCCCCACTATCACTTTTAAGTGCAGGGATGCTGATACACGGAGTTTCATAGTTTCATAGTTTCTAGGGTCAGAAGGGACCTGAGCAGATCATCTAGTCCGACCCCCCTGCCATGGCAGGAAAGAGTACTGGGGTCAAATGACCCCAGCAAGGTGTTCATCTAACCTCCTCTTAAAAACCCCCAGGGTAGGAGCCAGCACCACTTCTCTTGGAAGCTGGTTCCAGACCGTAGCCGCCCTGACCGTGAAGTAGCGCCTCCTGATATCTAACCTAAACCTACCCTCTGCCAGCTTGTGACCGTTATTCCTGGTCACTCCTGGCGGTGCTTGGGGGAACAGTGACTCCCCCAATGCCTGCTGGTCCCCCCTGACTAGTTTGTAACAGGCCACTAGATCCCCCCTCAGCTGTCTCTTGTGGAGGCTGAACAGGTTCAGGTCCCGTAGCCTCTCCTCATAGGGCCTGCCCTGCTGCCCCCTGATCATACGAGTGGCCTCCTCTGGACCCTCTCCATGCTGTCCACATCCCTCCTGAAGTGCGGCGCCCAGAACTGGATGCAGTACTCCAGCTGCGGCCTGACCAGTGCTGCATAGAGGGGGAGGGTCACCTCTTTGGACCTGCTCAAGATGCATCTGTGGATGCATGCCAAGGTGCGGTTGGCCTTCCTGACTGCGTCCCCACACTGCCGGCCCATGTTCATCTTGGAGTCAATGATGACTCCAAGATCCTTTTCTTCCTCTGCACTGATGGGAAGGGAGTTCCCCAGCCTGTAGGTATGGTGCCGGTTCTTCCTCCCCAGGTGCATCATCTTGCATTTGTCAGTGTTGAATCCCATCCTATTCTCATCTGCCCCCCCGTAACCTGTTTAGGTCTGATTGCAGCCTATTCCTCCCTTCTAGTGTGCCCACGTCCCCCCACACTTTAGTGTCATCAGCAAATTTGAACAGGGTGCTATTTACTCCCTTGTCCAAGTCACTGATAAAGATGTTGAACAGTGCGGGCCCAAGGACTGAGCCCTGGGGGAACCCACTGCCCACGTCCCTCCAGGGCGAAAATGACCCATCCACTACCACCCTCTGGGTGCGGCCCTCCAGCCAGTTGGTGACCCATTTGACTGTGTGGGTGTCTACACCACAGCCCCACAATTTCTTAATGAGAACGGGGTGAGAGACAGAGTCAAAAGCCTTCCGGAAGTCCAGGAAGATTATGTCCACTGCTACCCCTGCATCTAATGATCTGGTGATCTGATCATAAAAGGCCACCAGGTTGGTCTGACAGGACCTGCCACTGATGAACCCATGTTGGTTGCCCCTAAGCATGCAGTCCCGTGCTGGCCCCTCCTGGATGTGTGCCAGCATAATTTTCTCAAACAGCTTGCCTAGGATTGAGGTAAGATTAACCGGCCTATAGTTCCCCGGGTCCTCCTTCCTGCCTTTTTTGAAGATGGAAACCACGTTGGCCCTCTTCCAGTCCTCTGGTACCTCACCAGAGCACCACGAATGCTCGTAAAGCCTTGCCAGGGGACTTGCAATGACCTCGGCCAGTTCCTTTAGTACTCTAGGGTGGAGATCGTCCAGACCGGCTGACTTGAATACGTCCAACCCCTCCAGAAGCTCCCTAACTAAATCCTCGCTAACCCGTGGCCCAGGTGTGCCTCCCCCGGGGCCCAAGGGGGGCCCAGCAGGGAGGTGGCTGTTCTGGTCCCTACTTAGAAAGACGGAGGCAAAGAAATCGTTAAACATGTTGGCCTTGCCATCTGGTGTGATGACCAAATTTCCCAATGCGTCCTGCAAGGGCCCCACATTACCCGGGACCTTCTTTTTACCCCGTGTATTTAAAAAAGGACTTATTGTCCTTAATCTGGGAAGCTAGTCCCAGTTCCATCTCTGCCTTGGCCTTCTTAACTACCCCCCTACACCCCTACATCCCTACATGTTATATAAAGCAAAATAATGTGAAGCTGCTTTTAGGTATCCATTCAAGAGAGAAGCCACAAAGAATGGCTTAACAGGGACAGCCTTTTAAAAAGGAGGATCAAATTTATATTCGATACATTGAACAGATAGTGTGAAGTGATCTTTTCAATCAGGTGTCTCATAACGGGTGGTCTCTTCTATAGAATTTCCCTAGACAAAAGTTTGTAAGATAATGCTACCTTCAATTCACTGAATGTATTCCAGATAGCTCAAGGGCCACTTATCTTCATCTGCCAAATTGTCCACAAGTGTCAAAGCTAAACCTTAGCAGATCTCAGCTGTTAGTGATCAAAATGGCAAATCTTACCCATTGCTATTTAATCAGAGTAAGGAAATCTGAAATGCTTCATCTTATAATATGGGTTAAGAAAGCAGATGTAAAGAGGAAAGAGTATAATTCAGAAGGCAAAATATTTGCTCTTGGGTAACAATAAATTTCATAGATTTCATAGCCATTAGGGCTGGAAGGGACCTCGGGAGATCATCGAGTCCAGCCCCCTGCCCAAATGGCAGGAAGTCAGCTGGGGTCATAGGATCCCAGCAAGATAAACATCCAATTTGCTCCTGAAGGTGTTCAGTGTAGGTGCTTGAATGACCTCCGCTGGCAGGCTGTTCCAGACCTTGGGGGCTTGGACAGTAAAGAAATTCTTCCTTATGTCCAGCCTGAAAAGGTCTCGCAGTAGTTTATGACCGTTCCACCTCGTCAGCCCTTGGAACATGGTGCATTTAAACCTTCAGGGTTTCATGGTAGGTAGCCTCTACCTGTGCTCATTCTGAAGCATAATCCTTTGATAGGAGGTCATCGTTATGCCGTTGCCTTGGGGAGTGCAGGCCTAGGTGGTTGCCATCTTGGGACCTAATCAGTGCAATTCAGCCAGAACCTAATGATGTTGCTACAGCAACCTGATGTGACTATTGTTGGGAACCTATGTGTATGCAGCCGTGCTGACTGTACTGAATGCCGTGTGCCATGTGCCAGGAATATTTAGAATTGGCCAAATGACCCAGCATAAATGGGACCCATGTGGTCCAAAGTGAGTTGAATTCCATCCATTATGAAAATGGACGTGTGGTGCTGTCATGGAGTTCCTGGGGATTTGCACTGGCATACACAACAGAATTTGGCTTTAAAATAAAGAAAATATATAACTTTTCACCATTAAAGCTGGGCTTTTTTATTATTTTTATTTATATTTGCCCGGTTAGGCATTTGAAGCAAGGTCACTCATGTCCTACCAGTTGAGGCACAGCCAGGTAGGATGCTCTGAGGTGGGTCTCTTCTGACTGCTCCACTTCATGTTAACACCTTTCTTTATTAGTGAGAAAGTGCAGTTGAGGCTCTACCTTGGCACTTCAGGGAACTTGCCTGGGAGGTGGGATATAATGTGGGATAACATCAAACAGAAGAGTTTGAGAATCACCCCCGGACTGTAGTGACTGGGGGACTGACTGGTGATGTGGGCTCTTCTCTCAGCAGAAAGGGGAGGAAATCCAATCTATATTCTTGGGAGGCGCTCTATCTGCTGAGCTCCTTGATACAGGGTGAGCAGCATTAGCACATTTATGAATGCAGATTGTCCTTTTCTTGCAAGCATCTTAAGCAGAAGATTTTATTTGGGGTCAAACAGAACCTACGTTGGTAAAGAAAATGTCATTTTGGTTCTCTGTTTAGGGCAGGGAAAAAAAAGAAGAAATTAGCTGTAGCTAAACCACATTTTTTTCTTGCAAATTTGTTTGGCTGCTAACCCCTTCGCCCAGCCCCCGACTCCCTATAAAAACCGCCCCTCACGCAGCTTTTTTGACACCCATTTGAGAAACGGAGCACTGCAACAATATTTTGCAGCAATAATGCTAGAGCGCGGGTTTCATAGTAGCAGAATGTGTTCCTGAACAACACGGAAAAGTTCTGTATCTGCTCATCAAGGAAAGAAGCAAAGTCAATATTTTGCAAGTCAACACGTGTGTGTGAAGTGGTTTTTAAACAATGATTTTCAGATTAGCTAAATACATATTTTCCCTCTATGAAAAGGTCCTGTAATTGCAGAACATCTGCTCTTTCAGGGGAGGCCTTTGTTTACTTGCAACTGCAAGCTAGCCCTCCTCTCTTATAAATGTATTGGCAGAGAATACAAATCCATTAAGACTCACATTTAATATTTACAAATTCCTATTTATCTCTAAATGCCCTTCCATCTCTTTTTCAGTCTCTCGATCATCTCCTACTTGTCTGCCTCCATACATAATGTGTCACACTGGAATACAATTAGGCTTTGGAGAACCTGCTGGCGGTTTGGGTTTTGGCAAAGCCTCTACAATATTTTTATTGCTTCCAACTGTTGCAAAACACTTCATCCTTTTCACTTGAGCTTCTGTTTTTACAAGGGAAACACTGTTAGCTAAAACATATTTCCAAACAAATGGAAGCCCAGACTGTGTAACGTGTAGCCAGAAAGCAGGCCTTCCCCTCCTGGAAGATTTAGGACATGGGCAACAAGGAACAAGCCAGCCAGCAGGCCAGAACTCCGGTTTTAGCAGAATCCAGCTGGAACCTAAACCTCAAGTGTCCTGGATCTAGATCCAGTCATGAGGAGCCTCAGAGGGGGCAGGGGTTTGCTTTGTGGGGCTGTGTCCAGAAACAGGCCTATAGCTAAAGCAACTAGGAAAGATGCCACGGGTCAGCTTGTGTGAACTTCTGCATTTGCAGAACAACCTTCAGCTGGAGAATTTACACCCCGAGAGTGAACGACGGCATCAAGATCAATCAATTATGACATTTACAGAGACGTTCTGCATTTGGGACATTAGGCCCACAGAGTGCCACGTGGAGCGATGTGCACAGTAGCGGCTTACGAATCAGTGCGTGGATTTCTACAGGGAGTTTTGCATACAAAGTTTCCTAGGTCTAGTATAGGGATCTGTTAGAAATGTGCGTCCAACTGCTCTTGCAAATCACAATGGACAGAATGGGTGCCGCAGCAATAGTGATGTGGCACCTACATGGCACCTCTGGGGGAACAAACAGCAGTATTTCAGGTCATCCACACGAAGCACCTCTGTTTTCCCTATGCACCGCTTCCTGGCACCATGACAAGTCTTGCAGCTGCACTTGGTAAGCAAGCTTACAGAATATGGCAAGAGTCAGCGCTGCCTCAGTTAGCCATTTAGAGTCATGCACCCAGCACGGGTCGGTTCCCCAGTCTCCCGTGACCCCACGGGCTTTCCTGTTGGCAATGAGCTAACCTCATAACCCTATGGAGGGATTGCTACTAGCTATACGGTGCTGGAGAAGACTACCAACCACTTGCCTTTCCCATCTACATTGCTCCCCTCCCCTTGCTCTTGTACTGGGTCCAGAAGCCACTGCTTAATCAAATGTTCTTTTGAAAAAGGTGCTTTTGTAAGAAGATCCCTCTGAGTCTCTCCTCTCTTCCTTCTGGCACTCCTGCTGTGGCTTGCAGTTCAGGACTTTGACCCTTTTCACAGCGAGAGCTTGAGATATCAGAGAGAGAAGATCGTGACCTCTAAGTGTGAACAAGTCAGAGGAGGAGATAAGTTATGAGAAAGTTCCTGGATGGAATAATTCAGTGACAAGGTGTTTTGAAGCACAAAATAGTCATAAATATACAGACCGTAATTCCACAATCAGCCTCTCTCAGCCTTTCAAAATGTTTCCCAAACTGTATACAGCCCCAAAACGATAATGCTAGAAGTGGCATTTTCTGATTTCAATCTGAATGAATATAATGCTAGTAAATTTTAGCAACAACACACACAGAAGCCAGCAATGCCTTTTTATCAACATACTATGCCAGAAACATAAATGTGTATGATTTAGGCTTGAGAGGCTCTTTACAAATTTAAATATGGTATTTCACAATAATTAGAAGTAACATTAGTACTTTAAATGGCAGAAAAGCCTATGTGATGAAAAAGTGAAAAATACATAGAAAAAAATAGAAAGATAATGCTGTAGGTGGAAATGTAACTATGGATATGAGATCCTGGAATTAAGATCTGTCTGTTGAATCATATCCTACATGAATATGTAGATGACCCATGTGCCCTTACAGATGTTAGGGAGTTTTTGCTGAATCATATAGCAGTTTTATAAAGACTAGTCAGATGGGTTGTGTGTGCCTCTGCCAAACTGCTTGTATGCTTGACTCAAGACCTTTATTAGTGGTGGACCCACACCAAACCAAACCAAAGCCATGCTCCTATGAACTTAGAAGATCTTTAGATCTGAACATTACAGCTTAGGCCTGTCTAGTAGATGAGCCTTGGACAGCACATGCAAAATAACATGGTTTGTAGAGAAATTTAGAGTAGGATCAGAAGGTGGCCTGAATTTCTTGATTAGACCCCCACTGTAGCTGTGGGTCTGGACTGTGAACTGTTACGAAGCAAAAATCTGAAATGAAGCCAATGACTCTGCTTCAGATTGACATGGTTGTGGTCAACAACAGGATCGGTCATTTTTCCACTTGTATTCAAAACTGCAGATTTATTAAAAATTCATTTCCCTTTTCATAATAGTGATTTAAATCCCTACCTTTTAGCGCTAACTTGATTATGCCTGCCTGTCACTGCGTTGTGCTGTGTAGAGATACCCTTATTCTCTGTACCTCAGTTTCCCTATCTGTAAAACATAGGGATTAATTTCTTGTTTCTTACAAAGTTGAGCCACTGGATAATCTGAGAGGAGTGGGGCATAGAAATCCCTAAACAGAGCTGGGGAAAGACTGTGCTTATATCACAGCCTGTGTAGGGGAGGCCTCTTCTCAGCCTCAGCTCCAGGCAGCATTATTCCTCGCATTTCCTTCTTTCTATAGTACTGGTTTGTGGCCCAGCAGTACTATTACAGGTAAGAAACAAGAAAGTGAATCCAGCAATCAGCCGAGGAGTGCATCAGTCATTGGGCAAGCCCGAGCTTCCTGCTGCAGGTCACACAGAAAGGAGATCCCAAGGTTTCCCCCACCTTGGGAGTGCCCTAACCACTGGTTACAGGGTATAAGGCTGGGAAGCCCCATTGGCAGTTTTGCAAATGATGCCTTTTGAATCCAACCTGGGGGGTGAGGGGAAGAGATCAAAACATCAATACAGTTCAGTGTTATCTTCAGGCAAAGCTATCAGGAGAACTCACAAAAGGTGTTGGCTACCCTCAAACCACACTTTTCAATGAGTAATTGATTTGCTTAAAAGTAAAAGAAAGGCATCATCTAACACTAATTGGAAGGAAAAAAAAAAGACCACAGTGCTAATTAGTTATTTGTATCATGTCTGAAATAGTTTAACAGCCGTTAGCTTCAGTGGCATGCATAAAAAAAGAAGGAAATTTAATGCATTTGTATTAAGTTCCGACTCAGCAGTGCCCATGTTCGTCCATTGTGGGTTTAAAAAAAAATCAAGATTTTGCACAAATTGATGGATGAACTGAACAAAATGAAAGCAAAATATCAACTCAAGACTTCATTCTGTCTCAGCTGAGCAAATCTTTAGGCCCCTGCAGAACCTATCACTGGATTGCAAGCCTGATCATTACTCCTCTAGAAGATGACCTGGGCCATTGGTTGCTTTTTAAATCCATTTCGTGGGGGAAACAGAAGGCACTGAATAACTCTGAATACTCCATACAAACATGTGGGCTTTGTCCAGTGCTGCCCGCAGGTGAACCTTTCATTACTCCAAAGGGCGTATTCCATTGAAAGACATTAGGTTCCTGCAGCGAAGACTCTCCCCCTTCTTGTGGGGAAACACGGATTGTAATAGAGCTGTAGGACTGAAGACAATTGGTAGAATAGCCGATCACATACCTGGTTTCATTTCCTGCAAGTGTTATATAGCCATAGAGTTATGCAAACAAACCCTTTCCTTGGCTTGATCACAATTGGCTGCAGCATCTTTCAGGTGAGAAGCTCCAAGTGCTTTATAAACATTAAGTAATTATATCATGAGAACTTGCAATACCCCCTTAGAGGTAGGGAAGGATCTAAATACCAAGATTAACTTCTAGTCTTGGCAGATATTTTGCTGAAAACGAATTACAAATTCATAAATTATTCCCCTCTCATAATGACTAAGGCATCTAATGCACCAGAATAATAGCAGTAGACAGGCACTGGGTGCTGCTCTTAGTCACACTTGGACCCAGCCTGGCAAGTCACTCATCATAACCAGCATGTGATACACCAGCTTTTTTCATCCCTTATAGATTTAAGCCCTTACCCCACCTCATCTGGCCCCCGGCTTGGAAAGTGCCAGCTCTTGGCTTTCACTCATTGATTGATTATGGAAAAATAATAGTGCAATTCTTCTGCTGCAAAGCGCTCAGAAAGCCCACAACAGGACAATACCTTTGACAGTATGAATTCCTCTTTGAAATCTCTGGGTGTATCTTGTGAATCCTGTGTAGGCAATTGCACACTTAACAGAGCCAATATTGCATGGAAACCTATGCACCCTTCAAAGGATCTCCCAGCACCCTGCCCTTTCTCTTCACGGGATAGGGAGGAAGTGGAGTGGGATCGCTCAGCAGAATGAGCACTAGGGGACAGCTCTAGCCAAGCTAAGAACATCTCTGAGATTGCTGTAATTCAGGCAGGGGGGCTGGGGTGGCTTGGTCTCTCTAGTTTAAGGCCAGGATAAGGGTGTCTTACAGCCACTTTTGATTCCCTTCCCACCAGCTCCCTGGAGGCCAAGCCCAGCCCACAATGTTTTATGAGCTGCAACAAGTCAGGCCAAGGATGGCAGCCGCCCCCATCAGTGGAGAATTTCAACAGCCACCATGATGTCAGCAAGCCCAACTCAACAGCTCCCTTTAAGCTTTTGGTTTCTCTGTCACTTTGGTATCGCCCGGAGGCACAAAAGCTGTTCGGTATCACGTCTGCCTGTCATCTGGTCTGAATCAAGGTGTCAGAGCTGATGGCCTGGAAACTTTGGAAAGTTTTTCAGCTCACTGATAAAGAGCAGCAAGCATTCTCAGTATTACACATTCTGGAGCCCCAATCTTATCAGCAGCACTTGGGATGCATTCTGTATACACACTTCAGGCCAGACAGCTAGAGCACCGCGTCGAACTATGTGGATCATGCTGCCGATGATGGCGAGGGGTTTTATAGCTTTCTTTTTTTATTTGGATAGTGGGAGCCAAAAAAAGCAAAACCAGGGGGCCATCCCCAAGACTGGCACAGTGCCAATTCGGGCCTTCTTTGCACAGACAGACGTGAGACTTACCAGCAATTTGTCACTGCAAGGTTGGAGGTTGAACTCCTGAGGCTGCCCTTTCAGATATGCTCACGGAGCAAGAGGAGGAACTGGAGATGGTTTGGGGGTTTGTGCTCACCTGTACACCCACACACAGCTCAGGCCTATTAGTGTCAGAAAACCTGCCTATATAAAAATCATTAGGCAGTCTGAGTTTGCATTCCCAGCCTGTAGTTGGAACTGGGATTTGGAGTGGAGACAGAGATAATCGGAGCTATTGCACCTACATCAATATAGCCTGGTGCAGTAGGATGTAGGGAATTCATAGTCCCCCCCCCGCTCCCCATGCATGTAGCCCTTAAAAAAAATGTTTAATCCGAGTGCTGTCAGCCCTTGGAGTGCAAAACTCCTGAGGCAGAACCCACACCTCCCCACCAAACACACCACATGAAGTGAGCCTAATTTTTGCTTAATTAAGAAACAGTAAATCTTTTTGTCTGCCTTCTGGCTTTTGAACTCCCCTGCCTACACCCATGTGCACAACAATGGGCGTGCGTTAAAGTTCAACCACAGGCAAGTGCAATTTGGGCAATCTGAAGCCCCATTCAGGTCACACAGGAAAGGTTTGCTTTTACAGAACATTTCTGCAAGTTCAGAATAAACACCTGCATTGTTAATCAGGGCTCCTAGAAGCTGGGCCAAACTGATTTTTGGAAAACACAAATAACAGTTACAAGTAACAGCTGTAGGGACTCAGTGTTTTGCTTTTTGATAAGAAAAACAACTCCCTGAATTGTGCACAGTTAGGATCCCATTGGGGGCACTGGGGAGGGAAGAGGTCTGGTTTTTGTTAAGTGTATATGGTAAAAGTGGAAACATATTACATTCAATAGCGATAAATGTGCAAGAGAAAAGATTTTTTAAAAAGTGAAGTTTAAAGTGGTTCTGGGAGGTGTTGGAACCAGTGGATGGAAGGACCTACAGACAACTGAGCAGTAACATTTCTGGGCCTCCCAGCAGGTGGTAAGATAGCTCCCATTACTTACTGTACTCTGCAGATTGGCATAATTGTGTTGTCCATAAATTTTTAAGCTTGCCCACTCTTTTGAACATCCTCTTTTCTCTTCAGCTGCCTAAACTTTAGAAGGGAAGGGGAAGCTCCCCGAAACCCTTCTCCTGGCCTGACCTAGTCCAGGGACAACATTAGTGCTCGGCTCCTCACCAGCTGCCTTTGTCAATACCCAGACTCAAACCCAGCTTTCCCATTTTGAATACAGGCAATCCTTGACTTACAATGTTTCAAGTTACAACGTTTTGCACTTACAACGTTTATAAATGACACCCTGTTTCAACTTTCTGACATCAGTTTTGACTCTACAGCGCTTGATCCAATGCCACGCCATGCCAGCGAGCGAGTTTGCTGCATCGCCCATCTCCCTGGAGAGCATCTGTCCAAACTTCCTTGGACACTTTCTTTAAGAAAGCAGGCAAGACTCCAGAAAAACCTACAGCTGAGACTCCTGAGAAGACTCCAGCTAAGAGCCCCTTCAAAAAGTCCAGCCAAGTCACCTCAAAGAAGTCCTTCCAAATCAATATGATTGCTATTCACAATATAAATACATTAATGTAGCTGTATTACTCATCTATAATTGACTGAGACCAAAATTTTGGGGTATTTTTGGTGAAAATAGGGTATTGGGGCCTCGGTTCAGGAACCAATCCCCCATGTATAATATTGTTTCTTATGAGAAAATTGGCTCAGGGTTACAACATTTCGACTTAAGACGTGGTTTTCAGAACCAATTATGTTGTAAGTCCAAGGCTGCCTGTATTTACAGAAGGTGAAGGCAGTGGAGCACGAGTCTGGTCATGTGAATTTGTATCAGAAGCAGACCGCAAACAAATGCAAGCATGTGGACTATGATACAGATAATCACATTCCTCCCTTAGTTCCCAGCATGGTATGCTTCAAGGCACAGAGACCCTCTTCCCATACATCCATATAATGCCTAATACAGACGGCCCTTGCTCCTGGTTGGGACCTCTAGGCACTGTTCAACAAATGTTTAGTGTTAAATGGGTAAGCGTTTGCATCTTCTGAAGATGAAGGGGATGCCTACGTTGCCTGCGAGAAAGGGAGAAAGCAACACAGCAAAACCACAGCTTACTTACTTCTTCCTGCCCCGAGCTGAAGACTCCATGCTTTTTTGTTACATGGGGACAAAGGGTGCGTTTCCACAATGGGGCCCCTCAGCATGGTGGGAACTGGTGCAGTCCGGCCTCAGTGCCTGCTGCCGAGATGCTGCCATTTGAATAAGCAGAAAACACAGAGCCCAAAACACCACAGGCTTCTGTAGCCAGTTCTTGATTTAGGTATTTTCTTGAATGGTTTGCTTTATAATTTACATTATGGCACTCCAGGCTATTTAGTCATCATTAAACGATCCCCTGCCTTGAATTTATAATGTAAACAAGAGTCTGCCAAGATCTGACTCACTAGACAACACAAGGAAACAATAAGGGAAGAACAGACTGTGACATGGCTCTTTCCTCCTTTTCTTTCCTATTCTGTTAGCGAGGTACTTATATTAGTCTTAGCCCTAAGCCTGCGTTGTCATCTTATATAAATCAATCAGTCTTAATTCTGATGCATGTTAACCTTGCTCTCCTCAGCCTTATTTTCTTCACTTCCCATGAACAGTTCACCAGTGGCAGTAAACTAAATGCAGGTTCTGGGACTAGGCTGGTTCACACGCCCACTGCCTAGATTTGGTGGATGGGCACCTGGTACCCTATGATTTGAAAGGTGATGGAGATTGCTATCAGGGGTGACTGGTGCCTCCTGAGTTTGGGGAACACAATTTGTGGGTGGGCCAAAAGCCCCATGTCCACTCCTATACTTCTGTGCCGTGGCTTAGTACCCCCTCCTCCCTCCCACCTTCCCCCTACCCCAAACATGCTGCTGGCCGGCGTGGCAAAAAAACTGCCCTGTCCCAAGCTATGCCAAGTTGGGGGCCAATATCGAGGGGGGTACGTAGCCTCCCATGCACCCCTACCAGCCCCCTGTGGTTGCTAATGGACACAGTTGTGGAGAGAAATAGGGAAGAAAATGGCGCACCATTTTCTTCCCTATTCTCTCCACAACTGTGTCCAGTAGCAACCAGATTCGTCCTGCTTCTTGATGTTTCCCTTTCCTGAGGCCTATTCAACCATTCTCTTCTGATTTCAAACTTTCCTTTTATCAAACTTTGTCATTTCCTCTACAGGCACATTTACCAATGCAGTTGACATGTTGGTCTGCATTATCTGAACAGCAGGGAGACAAGAGCCTAACTCTGGAACACTAGGAAGGAGATGAACAATCCTGAAAGTAAACCCTCGTATTCCTAACACCTGACACATGGTTATTCTATCACCATATTCCTGAAATATTTAAAATCTAAGCTGAGGCAAGATTAAATTCATAAATAACGTTGCATATGAAGAATACTGTGCGTTAAAACCATATGTACCGTTTAACCTAGACTTTTATAGGAGAAAGATGAAAAGAAAGTATAAGTCCTTTACTGAATGGGGGCAGGAAGCTAATAATGGATGATGTGGTAAAGGCTTCAGTATTTAATGCCTTTTTACTTCAGTTTTCACAAAAAGGTCAACTATCATAGGACACGCACAGCTGGCAGTAAGGATGTGAGCATATCAGCCCACAGCAGGGAAAAATAGGTTAGTGGTTTAGGCAACCTGGATGCATTCAAATCATCAGATGAAATCTCTTGATGAGATTCATCTTAGAATACTAAGGGAATTGGCTGAGGTAAATGTAGAGCCATTGGCTATTAACTTTGGGAACTCATGGAAGTCAAGGGAGATCCAAAAAAAATGGAAAAAAGTGCAATGATGGTGTCCATCTTTATAAAAAATGGGGGTGGGGAATGAAGACCAGGGTTCAAATTACACTTTGACTCTTGGGGGAAGGGAGGGGGGGGGTCTGCAAAAAAAAAAAATAAAATGGTTCATTGGAAGCAGCAATCCAATCAGAGACACCCCCCCATGTTATGATTTTCAAACCTTACATGGGGGCTCTTGTGTCTTATGGAGGGGCTGAGACCCCTTGAGCTCCCCCATAATTTGCACCCTGAAGACAACACTGGAAGTTACACATGAGTTGGTCTAATTTAGATACTCAGAAAGATATCAGAGCATATAATGAAAGAATCTATTTCTAGCCTGACAACAAGGTGATAAGGAACAACCAAAATGGATTTGTCAAGACCTAGTCATGCTTAACCAACCTGATTTTCTTCTATGAAAAAGGGATGGGCTTTGTAGATGCAGGGAGAGAAGCTGATGTAACGTACCTCAAATTTAGCAAGGCTTTCAATGCTGTCCCTCACTCTCTCATAAGCAAGCTAAGGAAATATGGTCTAGATGAAACAACTATTAAGTGGCTGCCTAACTGGTTGGATAAACGTGCTCAAAGAGTAGTCAATGATGGCACTAGCAAATGGCAGTTTCTTAGGGGCCTGTCCTGAGTTCAATGCTGTTAAAGATCTTCATTAATGACTTGGAAGGTGGAATTGAGCATAGACTCAGGATATTTGGTGAAGACACCATACTGTTTTCAGTGGAACAGCAGACACTTTGGAGGACTGGATTAGGATTCAAAACTACCTTGAATAACACATTAGAAAAATGCCATTTGGGGTATTTCTATAAAAAAAATATATGGACATACAGGAGGAGTGTCCCCAAAGGCACATTGAGTAAAACACTTCAAAGGTCTGGAAAGCATTACATACAAGAGAAAGTTGGAAGAACTGAGATTATTTAGTTCATAGATGAGAAAAAGGGTGGGGGGGGAAGTGATGACTCTTTTTTTATTAGATGACTGTTATTGTAAGGAAGGTGACCAATTGTCCTTTCTGTCCATGGGTGGGTGGGGGGCAAACAAAATAGGACAAGCTTAATTTGCAACAAGGGAGATCTAAATAGGATATTAAGAAGATTTTTCTAGCGATGAGGGTGGTTAAGTACTGGAACAGATAACTTAGAGAGGTTATGAAATCTGTCGTTGGCACTTCTGAAGTACAAGTTAGACAAGCATTTATCTGGGATGGTTTAGACAGAAAAATAGGTCTGGAAAGGGTCTTAGGAGGTCATTTAGTCCAACTCACAGCTCAAAGCAGGACCATTTCAATGATTCTAAAAGCAGACAGAGAAACAGGGCATAATCTCCAACACAGTTCTTTAAAAGGCTTCCTCCTTAAAGTATCAGATCTTTTCTCCCCAAAACAGAGGCGTCAGTGACCTGCTGTCCCTCAGAACTAATGAAGTATTTATAGGCCTATAAGAGTGGTTGCTGCCTCAATTTCTGTTCATCCTCACAAGATGAATGTGAGGGAGATTTTTTTTTTTAAAACAGGTGTGGAATTGAGGTGCCGGGAGACAGAGCAACTGGCCCAAAGTCACGGAGGAAGTCAAACAGAGCAGGGAACTGAAGGTCTCCCTACTGCCCTAACTACTGAACATACTTCCTTGCTCCTTTGCATTTCTATAGGACACTACATCCCAAAAAATCTCAAAACAATTTAAGCCTGTCATGTAAGTAAAAGGAGATCAACTCTATGGTAACTGACCAAACCAGGAATGCAACCCAGGCTGCTCGGTCCAAAGGCCTAGTCTGACATTGCTAATAAGCAAAGAAATAGGCAAATCTGGCAAATATTGAAAATTCCCCCTCCATCTCTGTAAACAGCTCAGTCATAAATAAAGTGCATAAACACTTCTGAAGCAGCGCAAAGAACAGAATATATTAGTCACACAATCCCACGGGCTGTGCTATCAGGAGTACCACAAGGGGAACCACTAAGATAGTCAGTCTGACAATAGGACTAGAACAGCAGATTCTAAGACTTTTAATTCCCTTAGACTTTATATTTACAGCCTCTCATGTACCCTTACTGCAGGGAGAGATAAAACACATCTTGTCAGGAGTTTGCAAAAAAGAGACTGAATTGCCAAACCAAATACTTCCCTTGTTCAGTTAAACCAAAATGAGGGCTGAAACCATGCTTCACAGTTGTTGCTGGGTTTTTTTGTTTCCTCCAAGTTTTCCACCTTTTCAAAAACGCCGGGCTGTTTTGAGCAGGCCCACAATCATGAAACATTCCAGATAAAAGACAATTACGGGGAGGTCAAACCTACCCCTGCATGCAAGGCACTGCTGCCGAAAAGTGTGCTCTACCTACCTGTTCCCACTTGGCACGCGTGACAGAGCACCCTTGGTGTCTGTCACTTTAAGGGCCAGTCCATGCAGAGACATCTGGCAGGTGCAGGCCAGCCCTGATGGGGGGGGGTGTCACATGACCATAGGAGAGTCACATGATTGGAGGAAAGGGCTGAGCAGATTCCATCTTAATTGGTAGGCAGGCTGAGCAGCTGGTCAGGGACACCTTGGAGGTAAGGGCAGCCGCTTTAGGGATGGCAGGAGGCTCCTAGTCCTGGGCATGACTTGAAACTGGACCCTGCTGGTGAAAGGTGGCTTGGTGGTGCTGCTGTGACAGAGCAGCTCCTCAGAAAAGCCAGGCCAGTTATCTCCTTAGTGAAAAGGTGGGTAGGGGGTGCCTTATAACCCCAGCCTCACAACCTAGTGGTTATAGAACAGACAATGGGGCCAGGCATGCCTAAGGAGAGGTACTTGAGCCCCTGGCAAAATAAGACCCCAAGCCCCAGGAAGGGGGCATAGAGTCAGCCCCAGTGTGGGGGTGGAGAGTGGCCCCAGGAAGGGGGGTGGGCAGGAAGAGCCAATTGCCTGGAGAGGAGCTAGTGGCTAAAGTAAGCCTAGTGTTAGGCATAAGGACTGCCACCCATAGAGTAGGGTGCATGGGGCGCCCGAAGGGCTGCGGGGGCATCACCTGGAGTGTAAGTAAGCAAGCCTGATGGCCCAAGCATTGAGTATCACACATCTTCTCCCCACACATATAGCATTACACTTTGTTCTTGAATTATTGCTTGGACTAATATGCTTATCCTTCCTATCCTCAGCTGTTGTGGGAGTTCTGCTAGTCACCAAGCTCCACCGCAGACATGGCTGCACGTGCACAGGAGAAGAAAGGAAATTACAAAACCATAAATCACTCTCAGGGTAAAAGACAAAAATCAAAATAAGATAACACTGTGCTTTGCAGGTGTTTCCAAAGGCTACTCAAAGGAGCAGGGTGGATGGAGAGTGGCAGTGTGAAAGAGGCCCTGTGAGAGGGAGTGGAGTATATGTGTAAGCTGAGAGAGGCCCAGCTTCTGGTCGAACCTATTACAATTTTGGATGCCATCTGCGAGGCATGGATCATGGTAAGGGGAGGTTGGAGTTATGTGTAAACCCCTTGGCATTGGGGTATTAAAAATGGGCAGCTTCCTGCATATTGCATCAGGTTCATCCCAACAAGTTATGGCGGGAGAGACTGGGTGGACTGCCCTAGATAGGGGGGTGACCTGGCACGGTGACAGGCCCCCTGATCACCCTCCCTGTCACAATGCGCACCAGATCCTGGAAGTGAACCAGTATAAAACGCCTACAGGGTACACACCCAGAACCGCCTTTAGCCTTTGCCTCAGCCATGTTCCTTGGCTGCATGATTCACTTCTGCCTCATTTCTGGGATTTGGGTCCCAAGGTCAGTGAGAGCGAATGGTCAGGGCTTGCTTCTTGGTGCAAGTCCTGGTAGTATAAACGGGGCTTAAGGATGTAGTTTCTTATAGTTGAAGCCACATGTTTGGTCAAGGCAAGTTTGCCATGAAATATATGCTCATGTTGGCAGGAAGAGTTGGGATTGGTACAACCAAGAGCTAGAATAAGGTTAACTGTGTATTTTCCATCCTCTAAACCTGGCCACATCACTTGCTTTTAACATCCTTTAGCACAAGCCACTCCGGATTGGTTCATTTTCCCCATCATCTCCTGCTTGTTGCTCTATGGAGAAATATCTTTTCAAAAACACATTAACAAAGATTTGAGATAGATAGCAAACAAACTGAACATTTGTAGAAAGAACGATGGTGAGCACGGGAATACTGAACAAGTCTTGTAGTCCATTAAGGCCACTAACTTGACTCGGAGCACCAAGTGCAAGTAACCCAGCAGCAGGCAGTTATTCCAGTGCACCCCATGGGAAGAAAAGTTTTCTTTTAACCTTGAAGAATTATCCTCAGCTCTGAAGTAGCACATTCTTATTCCCAAGTAAAATTAAAAGCTCACAAGAATATCTGGCTCTGTAACACTTGTTGGATTACTGACTACAGGATCTTCATTGGATTGATTTTTTTCCCACTACTTCTGAGTGTTTTTTCTAGGACATTATATACCAATAACTTTCTGTCTTCATAATTGTACGTGGGATGTTGTGACGCATCATTTACGCTTTTTAGCCTCTTCCTTCCTGCATAGCTGCCACTAGTTAGGAATGTGCCTCCCCACTCACTACATCTTATTTAGAGCCTGCAGATGGTGGAGATGGTTTTTATTAGAAACATACTGGTGTCTTGAGACAGCGGGCAGTCCTTGAGATCCAAGACCTCTTGTTCAGTTCTCAGCTCCATCAGAGAGACCTCTGACTTTGGCAAGTTACCTGACCTTCCCATCTCTCAGATCTGAGGGGACAGTACATCTTTTGTTAGTCATCCTGACTGCAAGTTCTAGGATGGAGAAAATAGCTTACAAAACGATGTGCAGCACTTTGAACAAGGCCCTCCATGAGGACTGGTAGCCTTTTGGCATAACTGCGTCTTCCCTCTGCAAGTGCTCCAAGAAGCACTGTTTTCAGAAAGGAAGTTGAAATCCAGTTTCTTTTAAGAGGGTG
The DNA here is from genome assembly GCF_052110815.1 of Crocodylus siamensis. Classification (NCBI taxonomy): domain Eukaryota; kingdom Metazoa; phylum Chordata; order Crocodylia; family Crocodylidae; genus Crocodylus; species Crocodylus siamensis. The sequence goes on from NC_143399.1 coordinate 196,544,779, forward strand.
ATGAACTCCCAGCTGGACCACAAACCTGCAGAGTCAAGAGGGGAAAAACTGCTGCAAGATCTGCCTCTGGAGTGCTCATCAAGCTGTTCCAAAAACAGAGGTACTGGGAAAGCCAGCATTTCACAGATATGTTTAAGGCCAGAAGTGACCACTGTAATCTAGTCCGACCTTTATATAGCAAGCCAGCAGCACAACCAGGACAGAAGCCATGTCTCCTGGCTTCCACGCTAGCACCTTATGCCCCAGATCATACCACTTCCCTTAAGTCTGAAGGATGGGTTTGGTCCTGCCCTGGTGGATCCTGGAGAACCATCTCTGCAGTGACTGAAGATCCTCACCTAAACAACCAGTCCCTTGTGTGGCTGCCCTTGGCAAAAATACTTCAGCAGATGTTTTGGTCCCCAGTCAAATTCTGATATTAGCAGGGAGGACTAACATGAGACGATGATGCTAAGTCGCATTATCTGTGTGGCTGTCTTGGTACAAACTAATGATGGATTCTGCAGGAGGCAGTGCTACCCCTTTATCTCCTTGCCCCAGATTTAGAAACAGCCAGGGCAGAGGCCATTTAAGAGGTGTTAGGAAAGACAGATGCCAGAAAGTCTCTCAAAGAGAGGGAAATAATTTATTTCTGGAAATTATTTCCTGAATCAATTCTTCCAGCAGTGAGATAAGAAAAGTTGCTGTAGAAGTACTGTTACCCCTCACATGTGCCCCAAGTGTCATACCTGTATTTTACACTACCTCTTTTCCTGTGCTATCATCCCATTGCCACAGAAGGCAAATCTTGCGTCTTGACATTATCCCTGATCCCATTGAGTTGCTTTATTTTTAGCAGCTCAACTGCCATTAAATCGAACCACCAATATCCAAGCTATTACAGAGATCATTGCTAGTGATTATACCATATTGACATCTCCACTCTGAAGCAGTATTTGCAAGTAGTGCATCCACCGGCCACAAGAACGGCGAGGTAAATGCATTAAAACGTGTACATTAAGAACAGTAAGTCTTTAGAGCAGCAAGACAGGATGGCAGTGCCTCTTGTCGGCATGGTAAGACGTTGCCCAATCCTGCATCCAGAAAGCCTAAGACCCACTTGTATCTGCTACTTTAGGATACGTTCTCCCAAGCCTGTGACCTTTGCTTCTGGTACTAGAAATATGGGTCAACTACTTTTGTCGAGGTAAAACTCGAGAGCAATCCCATCCTGGCTCTTAAATAATTTCAGCGCATGAGAAGTCAGAGCAGCTGCTGTTGCTTCTACATCCCCAAGCAATGTGTGTTGCTCATTGCCAATGATTCTTAATCCTCTTTGAACTCCTGACTCTAAATAGCAGATTGTTGCTCTATGGAGTAATAACTGTGTATCATGGTCCCTTCACTGTAAGCATTTTACAAGGTGATACAAAGTCAGGAAGTGCATTGTCAGGAGCCACAAAGGAGTCACAGAGGTTACTGAACACAAATCGGGTATTTGCGTTGGCCCTAGCATCTAAGATGTTTGCAACAGAACTATGAGCAGGGTATCAAGTGTTAAAATGGGAAAAATTCCCCCTGCATCCTGTGAAAATGTTGGCAGCTGGAGCGTAGAGCATGCTTGCGAGTGTGGTAATACAGTATATGCTGGTTGCTTGCTAAACAAAGTAGTGGTTTCAAGCACCAAATAAAGGGACAGGGCAATTCTTCCAGATGAAACAGAGGCTGGCAATTAATTTGAGGAGCAGCAATAGAAGTAGGCTCCTAGGTCTGCCTGTTACATGCAAACTATTCAGGGTCACTGGCTTTTGCAAGTTAGAAATCACAAATCTTGCAATACCTGGTGTTTGCTTTAAATGTGGAACTCTGTGACTACATGAAGCTCTGCTTCAAATATGATTAAAAAAACGGCCAACATTTCTAACACTTGAGCAAAGCCTAATGCCTGGAAAAACCAGGAGAAAAAAATTAAAAATGCAAGTGGGATTTTTTTAACTCTCCCTTAACAAAACACTCTTTTGAGGAGGACAGAAAGGTGGACAGGAAGAGCCTGACTCCAAGTCTGGAGCCTTGTGAGTAATTTTGCTCAGTAGGGGCTTTTTACACGCGCTCCAGGAGGCTTGGGGGGGGGTGGCACTTTAATTAGCGAGCTGTGCTAATTAAAAGCGCCTAAGCATCATGTGTATTGGGGTCCCACACCCTGAAAAATGGTGGTGGAGTGCTTTCAACTAAAGCTCATTGAACAAGCTTTAGTTCAAAGCACCCCTGCTGCCATTTTTCAGTGCGGGGGACGCTGATACATGTAATGCTAGAGTCTGTTGGTGTGAGATTGATTGAGCCTGCTTCAGCTTGCTGGATTTTCAGCACGTCGGAGGCAGCTCCCTGCACATGTATAGGAGCCTTAGGGGCCCTGTTTTGCTTCCAAAACACCCATAATTTTACAGAAGGAGTGGCACTAGAACCAGTCAGAAATTGGTTTTTTTCTAGGCATGAAAAATTGAAAAAAAGTTACGTTTGTATATTTTCTTAAAGTTTTTTTATTTTTATTTTGTTGAAGCAGCAGCTTTAGAGGCAGGGGCCTGACTTCCTTACCAAACCAAAGCAGTCTCCAGCAAGCAGTTTTCCTGGGAAAGCACCTATATTTGATAGCTGAAATATTTTCTCAAAAAAACCAAAAAACAACCAACCAACCAACCAACCCCACACACGCCTTAGGGAAAAGATTTTAGAGCAATACTGAGCAACATCCCAAACTGCCCAGCTATGCCGGCCCATCACACGGTTCTCGTATCTTCCTCTGAAGCATCTGGTATTGTCCACTGTCAAAGACAGACCCCAGGACCTGCCACACTGGATCAGACCCGTGTACTCACTTCAGCACGAAGGCATCTATCAGTATAGCTACAGAACGTCATCCACACTCGGGGGCTGCACCGATTTAACTTTTTATGAAGACTTATTTAAATCAGTGCAAGCATGTTGCATTGACCAGCTGTAATTAGCTGTATATTCGTGATGCCAAGTGTTTCAGATAAAGAGTGCCCTATCTATGCCAGCTGGGCACTGTTCTAACTAGAAGGTAGCATTGAGAGCTCCTCGGGAGGGGAGGAGGATTAGATTATGCTTTAGAGATGTGGTCCTTTAGGATGATGCAGAGTTTACCCTCCAGTTGCATCTGGCCTACTACATAAGAGCCAAAACCTCACCCTCGTCCTCTGGCTCCTACCTCCTCACTTCCTTTAGGTTGCTTAGTGTTCTCCAGAGGCTATGTAGGAAACATCCCTGTGCTCCCATGAGCATCATGGTGTTTATGGTCCTTGCCTGGGAACCAGTCCCAGGTGCCTTCTTGCCCTGCCCCAGTGGCATCGGAGCCAGCCTCTGCTCGAGGCCCATTTCTGAAGGGCTGCCACCTTATGCTTTATTTGCATCCGGTAAAACAAGCAGCACAGCAGTTTTAAGTGCAGACAAGAGGAATTACCCTTTCATACAATAGGTTCTCGCTATGAGGGGGCAGTAAATTATTTCCGATTGACATGGAACAGGTAAGACTTCACTTCCCAAAAACCTGCTGTAGAAAGAATATCCTACTATCGCAGCAGGGCCAGCCCCTAACGAAAGGTCAGGGCAGCCAAGCACCTCCTGTCATGCAGGCTTAGCCACCGATCATAATCAGAACATTTTCATAACTTTCTCATTAATGAATCTTGAATGACACGTGCGCAGCTTTATCATCCCGACGCGCCTCTTTGGATTGATGTGATGCTTAGGAAGCCTGGCAGTATATTATATCAAGGAACAACTTGACGTCCGCATCCTACAGACAGGCATTTGACATCCGAGTTGCTTCAGTAGGGCCGTTGCAGTGTGTCAGGTCAAGTATGCATCCTGAAGCATTTTTACAGCATACCTTTGCCTGAAATAGAGATGGCCCCTTGGAGCAAGAGACAAGGAGAGATTCTGCTCTCAGCCATGCAGGCATACATCCAGATGCAGTCCTGTTTCTCTAGATCAGGGGCCAGCAATCTTTTACTAATGGCAAGCTGCAGCTCCCAGCTTATTCACTGATCCCCTGCTTCTGTCCCAGACATCCCTGCTGTATTCAGAGGGCTGCTTCCTTGTGCCCCCAGTGCAGCCTCCACTGAAACAGTGCGTGACCAAGAAGACACGGTGAGCGATACCTGGGAGAGGCTAATTTAGTGGTGACAGTAAGGAGAACGAAGGGGAAGGTGTGAGAGAGCAGGCAGAGATGCTGACCCCTGCTCTAGATTTACACTGATGTAAATGGACAATCAAACCTGTCCCTTTTCAAGGGAACAAAAAGGCTATGTCTTGGATATAATGGGGAATGAGTGTTGAAAATTATTTGAGAGGGGTGAGAGAAGGCTCAAATCACTCTTAGGACTGGGCATCACACATCTTTTCCCCACACATCTAGCATTACACTTTGTTCCTGAATTATTGCCTGAATTAATATGCTTATCTTTCCTATCTTCAGCTAGGTCTGCTAGTCACCAAGCTCCACCGCAGACGTGGCTGCACGTCCACAGGAAAAGAAAGTAAATTCCAAAAAACCATAAATCACTCTCGGGGTAAGAGGCAAAAACAAAATAAGATAACACTCTGCTTTGCAAGCGTTTCCAAATGAACCTTTACTTACAACTGGCAACGTGTGGAGGAGAGAGAAGATAGTGTGGCAAAATTATATGCAGTGAAACTATTAGTAGTTTAGACCACTATACACCAACCAGCTTATGATGCTGAAGTCTTTGCTAGGCAGTTGGTGCACATATTAAGAATGATTATTTTTTCCTTAAGTGAAAACATTAAAGAAATTAACATGCTCAAAATTGAGGAAATGGGAAAACTGAGGTAGAACAATATTAATGTAGGTAGTGCCTGCATTAATAGGCACTCTACCGACACTGCCATAATATTTTAAAAAAATATTTTCCTCCAGCTATGTCCACTGGCAGCAGGCTGCTGTGTACTACCAGGGAAGTAGAAGCTGCTAATAAAGTTGTTGATGTGCAAAAGTCCACAGAGAAAAGGATAAGAGCTCTCATGGAAGTCCTAACCACAGTGTGTCAAAAAGGAAAAAAAAAAAAGTTATGTTGGCTGATCGTTGGCACAGGAGACCTTGATGCCTCTCCTAATGCAATCTTCAAAATACTAGTTTTAGTGATTTATTATTCAGGCCAAGTACAGACATTACATGTTACTGGTATAAGTGATCAGAAACCCACCTATACCAGTAACAGAACAGAAGTTCAGTACACATAGACCAGGTTCTGCCATTTTTAAACCAGTCTGAGATTTACACCCTCCGCCCCCAAAGGGTAGATGCGCGTTCAGTTCACTATGGATCTAAACTATGCCGCTTGCAGAAAACCATGCAAGTGGTATGGATTCAGCCTCAGGCTTTTTGAATGTCTGTACCTAGCCTCAGTGAGGCTGCATACTGTAAGGCTTTAATGTGTGGGAAAGAGTTGCTGCAAGGAAGTCCCACGATCATGTTCTTTGAAGAGAGGGAAAAGGCACAATATGACACCAAATTTTAATACTAAATTTGGGAACTTCTCATTTAGGAGACTCTGGCTTTCCCAGTAGTCTTTCCCAGTTTTTCAATTACCCGCTTGTTGGGAAAGAGGGTGAAGCAGTCACTGACTGTTTTCAGTAGGATAACGAGGCTGTCTGTCAACGAGCACGGGCAGGGCCCTCTCTAGTCAGAAGCTGTTACAGACCAGCCCCTGCAAACGTAATACTGGCAACTGGAGGTACATTTAGTAAGCGCCTCACTCAGGCCTAACAGAGTTGAAATCAAAGGCTCCTGGAAAAGTGGGTCTGTTAGTACTTACTGCCCATTTACTTCTGTGCTTCCCTTCACAGATCAGATCATCACTTGGTATAAACTGGCACAGCTTTGTTTTCAGAGCCATACCAATTTACATCAGCTGAAGATATTGCCCAGAAGACAGGCTAATATTTGTTCCACTTTTTTTTCTGTCAAGGGTGATTGGGGGGGATTTAAGATTTTCTACAAACCGTAATGCAAACTCAAACTGCAAATATTTAGGGCCAGGTCCTGGGGGGAGGGGGAGGAAGGAAAACCAATGGGAGTTTTGAAGAGGCAGGGTTTGAACTTCATCATCTGTCAGCCAATTATTATTGGCATCCTTTTGTCTGGGAGAGACTATGTATCATAGCCTATGGTGCAGATGGTTTGCAGTGTCCTACGTGACTGGATAGTCCAATCCAAAATTTGCATGATCTGTGGCAGTGGTTGCAAGTGGATGCGTCACAGTTGCGTGGCTTGAGAGCTGCATGCTTCCTACAGACTCTTCTCTTTTCAAGCTGTTAGAGTCAATTCCCATCATGGACTCCAATGCTGTGGTGCAGACCACTTGTTCCAATTGCTTGCCAAGGTTTCCCGTTGGCCAGGATCAATTCTAAATGCCTTCATATCTCGCTTGCATGTGTCTTTATAGCAAAGCTTGGGGTGTCTTGTTGCTTTTGTTCCCTCTGATCATTCCCCGTATAGCATATCCTTGGGTATATGTCTTCCAGTCTACTCAGATGGCCTAGCCAGCTCAGTCATCTCTGCCTGAGTAGGGCGGTCATGCTTGGTAAATTTGTCCTTTGAGGAACCTCTGAATTGGTAACTTTATCTTGCCATTTGATGTTGAGTATGCAGTGTCAAGGTGGAAGCTGTTTAATCTTTTCTCTTGATGTATATAAGTTGTCCATTTTTCCTCACATGCATGAGAGTGCTGAGTATAAAAGCTTTGTATATTAGCATTTGGTTAGTCTGCTGAAGGTGGTGGCAGCCTGATGCGAACATTAAGTTCTTCATCCGGTGAGAGGTTGGGGTCACTGGAGAACCTAGGCAGCTGAGCTTTTGGACTACTGCTAGCTTGTTCTCATCAAGGGTGATTGATGGATCTCGTGGAGCTCCCTGTCCTACTATGACCGTTTCCTTTATTATGATAGAGACAGCAAGCTCTTGAAAGGCGATCCATGAGTTCCTGTAGTAGGTCTTCATCATGTGCTGTAAGGGTAGCATCATCAGCTAATAGAAACTTCCCAATAAGCATCTTTCTAACTTGAGCCTTTGCCTTGAGTTGTGACAGGTTGAAGAGTTTCCCATCCAATCTTGTGAAGGCACACGCCACCTCCCATGTCTTTAAATGCACCGCTCGGGAGTACCGAGAAGAAGATGCCAAAGCGTGTTGGGGTAAGAATACATCCTTGCTTAACTCTGCTTTTTTTATCTCAAAGCTGTCCAAAGTGGACCCATCAAGCTGAACAGCTGCTTTCATGTAGTCATGCAAGGAATTGACAAGACTTAACAAATGTTGCTTTAGCCAGTTCATAGATTGCAGTTCTTAAGCCTTCCCAAATTTCCTCTGCCTTTTCTGGTACTGACTTCCCAAACATGCAGGTTTTGAAAACCTTCACAAACTCTTGACACTTCCTCTGGTTCTTGGTGCTAGCAGTACTGATTTTGGGCTTGTTCCTAGGTTTTCCTCTATGTAGTTGCTTGGCTGTAATCTTGACTTCGCTAATGATCAGGGAGTGGTTGGTGTCACAAATCAGCATTGTGGAACATGCTGGTCTTTTGCACTGAAGGTAGGTCTTTCCTCCTAACAATAAGATCTAGTTGGTGCCAGTGGCCTAATCATGGATGTCACCTTGACACTTTGTGGTGATCTTTTCCTGGAAAATATGAATTGGTAACGCAGAGTTGGTTTGGGTGCAGAATTCAGTACGTTGTTGGCCATTTTCATTCATCTTGCTGATGCCAAGGTGTCCTAAGCAATCTGGCCATAAGTTGTTTACACCGACCCTCGCACTGAAGTCTCCAAGGAGGAGTAGTCACTTGGCTGATAGTATTCTTTGACGACTTGGTGCAGAGCATTGTAACATTTATCCTTCTCCTCAGGGCTGGAGTTGAGTGGTGGTGCATAAACACTGATGATGTTCACAGAACCGATGGTAGTCTGAAGTCTAAGTGAGATGATGTACTCTGACTTCCCAGTGAGTGTTTCTATAGGCTTTACCAACTTGTTACTCGGCAAACTGATGCTGTGCAGATTTTTTTTTTCAATCACTTTTACCTTGCCAAAAGAAGGTACAATTGGCCTCTTGGATAGAACCAGCATCTGCGCGTCTCATTTCCTGGAGCGCTGCCATATCAGCGTTGAGTATGTACAGCTCACAGTCCATCAAAACTGACTTCCATATGCTGCTTGAACACTATAGGTCATCATCTGGCAAGCCAGGACATATGCTCCTGATGTTTCAGCTTCCAAGCTGGAAAGTTCTTGCTTTCTTTTTTTTTTCCCCCCTAGGTGTGAGGTTTCCATCTGCTTTTCAGCTTTTGGACTCACCCCATGCACCCAGTGAGGCAGACGACTATGGTGGGTCAACATCTAACTGACTGGGGGCTTCCTAGCATTATGGTGGGCAGTAGCTGACCAGTGGGATGCAATGATTCCTCCCACCATCAAAAGTAACCCATGGCTCCCTCCTCTATGCCAGAGGTTCCCAACTAACAGGCTGCAGCCTGGTACCAGGTTGCAGCGGGTTGGCTGCAGGGTTGTGGCACAGGCCCACTGCTCGGACCCCTGTCCATCTGTCCAGCTGAGCAGCTTCCAGCTGAGCTTCTGGAGTTAAAGCCAGTTGGCCAGGGAGCCCCAGGAGGGAGGTAGCTGGCTCCGTGTGCCTCATCACGTTCCCGCCAGGCCACAGTAAAAAAAAAAAAGGTTGGGAACCACAGCTCTACGCCAATCAAGTGACAGCTTATGATCTGTAACTGCCACCTTCTGTGTTGTGTCCATGCTGCCAGGAAGGATGGAGTATCCTCTCCACGTGGTGTGGCTGCAATAGCCTGGACAGTTGATACGGAGATGCTGCTTTGCCCCTGTATCAGAGTCCCCTTCTTGGCCTCACTGGTTTGGTCCAAAGGAAGGGCTGAAGTCGATATATTTGGAACCGGCTATGCTGCAGGAGTTGCCAGTGCAGAGGCGGTCTTCCATCTGCCTGCCTTTTGGGGCTCCACTCCTAGATTGGCTGTCAGTCATGTCCAAAGAGCCCAGTCTGCCCTGTGTGGACACTATTGGCAAAAATCACTGAGTGATTATGCTTGTCCTCCTTTTGATGGCATGTCCTCCATCAAGGGTTCCACCACCCTCCTCAAGCACTCTTCCACCCAAAGCCATTGGCACATCCTGAGGTTGCCAGGTTAATTAACCACCACCTGGCACTGAGCATTGACCAGTCCAGGATGCACTGCTTATGGTCATAGTGGTAGCAGGTTCTCAATCCTGACCTGATCTCTCAGCTGGCCTACAGAAATACAACACACCCAGGCATGAAGCTTTCAGCACTTAGGAAACCAGCTGATACAGCTTGCTGTCGAGTGTCCTTGCAACACTGGCTGCTGTGCACACGTTGCCTAAAGCTCCTGGATTGGAGCCTGCTCTATAGCGCCACTCTTCTAGAAAAACAGAATTTTCCCACAGTAATAGGGTGACCATATGTCCTATTTAAGCTGGGGCAATCCTGGATTTTCAGAGGCTGGTCCTGGCTGGGTGTTGAGAATTATAATGCGTGTCCTGGAAATGCATGGGCATGGAGCACCTTGCAGGTGTGCAGGCAGCTGGCATCGCTACCTGCCTGGCATGTAGCCCAACCCCTGCTGATTGTGATAAGGTAGGTGGAGGAGCAGAGGGCACAGCCCCAGATGTCCTGGATTTCCACGTGGTCAGCCAGCACAGTAAGGAAAAAGTTTGGAGCAAGGGACTGCTTTCTCAGCAGCCAGCTCAAGATTGCCAAACTAACAAGCCATGAATAGGGACCTACATAGCAGCTCCTTTTAATTTTACTTATTTCACCAGATGTGTCACTCTGCCCCTGTCCCCCACCCACTGGCTGGTGGAGGGGCCCCAGCAGTCCTGCCACTTGCTGCTGAGCATCTGGGGAAAAAAAAAAAGCATTTTAAAATATGCCCGGCCAATCACTGTTGGAAGGCAAAAACCACAGCATATTTAACACCATGGTTTTTGCCTCCCAGGCAAATCAGCACCAAGGAGCAGGGCCACCGGGGCACCTTTGCCAATCAGGGCTGGAAGGCGGCGGTGGCGGGGGGGTGAACAGTGAAATAAGCAAGATTAAAGGAGCTGCTGCTGCAATTTCGGTAGGTCCCTACTCATGAACTACAAGGTTGCTGCAGATCTCATCACCCATCTGCTTCAAGCGTAAGGCACATTCCTTTGAGCCGGCTGCGCACACAGCAACAGGAGCGTGTTTACACAGGATGTGGAGAAAAGAATAATTCAGAACAAAACACCCTACTGCGCCCACTTCTCTCTTAGTAACAGGATAAGTGAGCAAACACGTGCCAGCTGTTAGTCACAGTGATGAATGGACTAGTAGGAGGGGCTCCTATTGTATGTGGATCGGTTTAGTATTACCTTGATGGAGTGTAGAATATGCACTGGAAACCTATTTTTTCCTTCCTTAATAAAAGACCTTCAGTTCAAATCGTGGGATGCTGCCAGCTCCTCCTTGCCCCAGGTTCCTTTAACTCAAGTCCTATGCGACAGAGACCCAGAAGACTTGGGAGAAATGCAAATGCCCCTATTGCCGAGGTCGGTCTCCTTTGCTTGCGTGCTAAGAGCCGCAGTGGCGATAGCAGCTAATGAGTTCACGGCGTGTCGTGTGTGACGGGAGCAGCTGCAGCCGAGTGTGGGGACATTCCTGAGCCAGGCGGTGAGTCGGCAGAAACGCTAATCCCAGAGCATTAGTGATCTGAGGAGGAAACGATGGAAGAGAAACAGGCCGCTGCATGATTGAAGTGACAGGGGAGTCTCTCATAACCACCTCACTATGAACCACTCTCTTCCCCTTCCCACAAAATATGCCTGAGATAAAAGAGCCATGAAAGCCGCTTTCTGGTGCATGCATAGGAAGTCAACAGGGATACCAAGCAGCAGTGTGCTAACTCTTACATTTTGATTTTTACAAGACAGCTTCTATAAAGGATTTAGGAGAGTCTTTTCCCATAGCAAGTGATTCTTCCCAAAAGACTGGCTGGCTTTAATTAACATATGGAGTCCCAGTCTTGCAAGACACAAGCTTTGCTCCAAATTGTTTCCAGTGTAAAGAAGATATATCCCAAAGGAAGTACATCTGATGCATGTAGCTGCTCCTTATTTATGTACTGTCACAGTTGGAACGTTTCTGGGGGACAGTTTGCTTCTCTGCCCTGGCCTTCTTGTCCAGCGTGCCTCCAACGTGACCACAGCGCAGGAAGTTTGCCCTCAAAATTAAGTCAGATGTGGAAGGACGGCAGGGTTGCTTCATTGTTCACTCCAGTTCAGGCATGCCACAAACCAGCTCAGCTCACCTTGAAGTCCAGAGGAGCTGCAGTAGCCTCATCCAGCATTTCATTTAACCCTCTGCATCCCATGGTGGGAGGCTAGACAGAATACGTCTCAGCTCTGCTTAACAAATCTTAACCCTGGGGAAGACCTGGCATGAAGTCAGTCACATTTTATGGTGAGTGGAGCCAAATCCTGCTCTGCTGTAGCCTTGTCCCACCCCCGCCACTTCCATCATCGACCAAATCTCAATTGTGCAAAATACTGATGTTCCCCACCATTTCCCAAGAAATGTATGCTAAGTTTTGCATATTTAAATGCCCCTCAGGAAGATGATACTTATTAAAAAGTCAAATACCAAAGTCTCTTTCATCAGAGCGCATGCTAACAAGTATCACATAGAGCAGCGTGGAAGCCAGCGCAGTACGCAGTTTGCCGAGCTGAGCAGCAAATGCGTACCCTTACACGAGAGGCAGCTCAGAGCCTGTGTGCAACACAATAGATTAAGGTTATGGAAGTAATTTTCGCTTGTAAAGAGACTCTTAATAAACAACATCAATTCCAGATGTTGCAGTGTGTAACGGGGATGGGTTTATTACATTGTCAGCTCGCAGGATTGCCAGAAGGCAACAGCAGCTACGTCGATAGGCTGGTGAACAGCCAAAACACGAGGGACCATATGATACCTCGGCCTAAAATCTTCCACAACTGACTTTAAATTTTAGGTGCCAAACTTGATGTTTTTCAGAAGCCCATTTCCAGAGAGTGCCGGACTGGCACTTTGGGAAAAAAAAAAAGAAATAAAGTAAAATAAAAAATCACCCTCTTTCACTTTAAAGGTTTTTGCACATGTTGGCTCTGGATATAGGACCCAGATGCCTTGTTTTGGGGTGGAGGGGTGGACTCAATGCTCAGACCTAAATTTGCCCATTATTGAATAGAAAGGTCGTGGTCCATCTGAGGGTTGGGTTCACCCCAGAACAAGGCATCCGAGTCCAAAATCAAGAGCCAACAGCACCCATGTCCAAACCCTATGGTTGTACACAACTCCTCCAACTCCTCCTTCCAGCAGCAGAAGCCTGGAGGCAGACAGACAATTTCCCTTTCCCTGGGGACTAGAGAAATGCACCCCCTCACAGCCTGGTTTCTGTGCAAGCTTTTTTGACTTGGCTGGCATACGTGCAAATCAGGAATCCAGTCCTGGCTTGAGAATTATACACATCACACAGGAGGTTGCTAAGACGTTTCTATATAAAATGACCTTGCTTCAAGAATGATATTGTCCTCCCCACATGTACTTCCAGGACATCTTTTCCTGGGTGAATCTCAAAGCTTTTATTTTAATGGAGATCACAGCTCTATTTACTATGGTGGAAACAAACATTAATAGAAATTTCACTTTCATCAAGGTCAACAGATATTAAGTTGCTGACTTTCTAAGGAATTTTAAGTTAGTGGGGCTCTTAGGCACAGTGGTAATACAAATCTGTAGTAATATTTAATACGTGCCATCTCTACCTTACTCAAATGCCTCTTAAAGAGCAGTTGCCAGAAAAGACTAATCTTTTAAAAGCAGCCCCATTTTAAGAGGCATCTAAATTATATCACCACAGCGCAGAGCAGCAGGCCCGAAAGGAATAAGCCATTGAAATGGAAACTCCCTCTTCCATGGTTGCCAGCAAAGACATTACTGCGGTAGGACAACGTTGCACAGGCTTTTCTTAGCCTAACAAAACAACCTCTTTAAGACTTAGCAGCACTTAAAAGGGTGGTCAAATTAGGGTAAAACAAATTGCAACTACATCATTTAGAGCCTTCTGGAAAATGATGGGAAGTGTCTTATGTTTTGGTCATACTTGCATCAGTTGACATCTGGTCACAGTTTACAACATCCTTCCTTTTGCAGATACAAGGAAAGGAGAAAACACATCTCTCTTAACCCATTGGGCTTTGGGGCAAACCCTGCCAGCACTGTTTAAACCACCATTGTTTTCCCCATCAACCTTCACATAAAGTCCATAGAGAGGCTTGTAGGAGATGAGGTTTAGCTATGTGTTGAAGTCTGTACGTTCATCTCCAGAAAGAGGGTTCAGATGCCCACTGCACCCTAGGCCTGTGTGAAGCGCTTAGTATTTGCTTCGGATTTGGACTCGGCCGATTCAGGGCACAGTGAGTCGAATCACTGTCCAGAATCCATTCGGCCAAATCTGAGTCCGAAATTCAGCTGCTGTCAAATCTTCAAATCAGCCAGGCCCATCCCCCCCCATCCTGGCAATGGTTGCCCTGCCCGCCCCAGCTCCCGGCACTTGGAAAAGAAAAAAGCCCCAACTCAGTGGGTGCTGCTGTGCAGGGAGCAATCCCCACTGCCCCCCACTGCATAGGGGGCTCTGCATGAGTCCCCGACCCTCCCTGCGCCCCCAGCCCCACCTTGGTGCCCCACCCACCACGGCTTTGGCCCTTTAAGAAAAAAAACCAAAAAACCCCCAAAAAACAAAAATGACAAAAACCCCACACTCACCATTCCTGCCCGGCAGGGGGTGATCCCCACTGCCCTGTGCCATGTTGGGGGCTCTGCAAGAGCCCCACTAAGCCCCGAGGTTGCTGCAGGAGCTGGCAAGTCCCAGGGTTTTTCTCTGGTTCCCCGCCCCCCGCCTTAAAAGGGCTGGAGCTGTGGCGGGCAGGGCAGCCGTGGAGGAGGGGCATCGGGGGGAGCAGCAGGGATCACCCCCCCACCCGGCAGCACCCGGTGAGCACCAAGGCTTTTCTTTAAAGGGCTGGGAGATGGGGTGGGCAGGGCAGCCGTCGGGGGGGGCTGGCAGGGGTCCTCCCATGGTCCCCTCCCACAGCGCCCCCCCTTACCAGCTCCGAGTCACTGGGGACTGCCTGAATGAAAGCCCTCCGAATCTTTTCTGAAGATTTTAAGAGCCTTGAATCAATCTGGAACTTTTAATTGGTCCCCCGATTCGATTTCGGTTAAGAAATTTGGCCACCAAATTGGGCTATATCTCTTCCAAATCTAATGACCACCCAAAGCTTTGCACTGCTCTACTGCACCATAGCTTTTTTTTTATAGAAATGAACCTCCCAGTGGTGAACAGGACCTGGCTCTGTTCACATTTTGTCGCCCCTTAACTGACCCGCATCAAGTGGTAGCGATTCACAGAGTACTTAATGGAGACTGAGAAGAAGTGTGCATCTTCACTTAATTACTAGAAGAGGGGCGTAACCAAGCTGGCGAAGAATTTTCTGCAAACTCGTCTTCTGATGCAACCACCAGATTCGAACCAAGGGCAAGACAGCCACTATACAATCCCACTGGTTGTCTTTTAGGATTGGCTGTGCCAGGTTATGATACCTGAGAACGAATAAGGGATAGTCCATTAGATTTATAATTATGTATCTAATTAATTAAATAATGTAAGATGATTAATTTCTAGTTAAGACACTAAAAAGACTTTAACCCAAGATGCAGATATCAGGTACATCTCCCTGTAATTCTCAAACCAGGATTGGATTCATGATTCACGGTGTGCCAGACAAATGAGAGCCAGGTCAAAAAGCGTCCACAGGGAAGGGAAACTGCATTGCAAGGGGGGTGCATTTCTCTCCTAGACCCGGTGCCTGCCTGGAGGAGGTTGGTGGAGTTCCCTTTCTCCGATTCTCCTGCCAAATGAAGTGTTGAATCTGGTCTGAGAGTCACCTCTCCCTTGGAAGGACAGATCAAGTCTACCTGATATTCGCCAGATATCCACAAATTCAATTTGTTACAAACACAGTGGCCAATAAAGCCAGCAACGAAAGGACAGTAATAACATACGTCACCATTTACAGCCCACGTCTACCCACAGGGCTGCAGGGGTTAATGTAGGTTAGTGTATTCCAGCCCGTAGTGCTTGGCTGCTTTTAATTAAAAAGAAAAAATAAAAGGATTTATGTTGGGATTAAATGGGATAATTTTTGATTGATCTCTGCCTTGTAAATTGAAAAGCATTTGGATTAATCAGCTTTTAAGTAGGAAATCACTCTTTGCTCTGGACAGGAAACTAGGTTTAGGTCCTCCACTTTGCCTCCAGTCGTTATTTGTTATGCTTTCTTCGCCCACTGAAAAGAAAATTTTTGTTTCTGCTTTTTTTCCCCCTGGCTATTTAATCATCCACACACGACCTATTGTGAAAATAGGCTCTACTTCACAAGTACCAGGCCCACATTGTGCAATTTGGACACTGCCTGGAGCCAGACTGGCTTGCACTGCTCTCCCAGAAAGATCGGAGGCTCTGCGGATCTCCTTGAGGATGCTGCAGGGGGATCTCTGCCAGTCGAGGCAGGGCTGAAATATCCAGTGTGGCAACAGTAGGGACAGGTTTGGACAAGATAGAGCAGATGACCTGGCTACTTGTGCTTTTTAGGGATCCCCAGGACTTTGAGCATCAGGTGTAAAACCCTGCTCTAGTTCCAAGCAGTAGGAAGGCCAGATATTCCCCTCTGCTAGATGAAGATGCAAAAGAAGAAGTGAGCTGCTGGTTCAGAGCTCAGCGACAGTGTCGAAGGGGAAGTAGTGGGCTAGAATGACAATTCTGACTTTTAAATTCTCGTGGAAGAGAAACATTGGCTAAAACTGACAGGAACCCCAAATATTCCCCATTGAAATCATCCCTTGTTGCAGATTTCAAAAGGGGAAAAAAAACATAGTTCCCAGGCAGCAAGACAACACTGTACACATTCAGTCAGTCTGGAGCTAGAGAATGGAGATCTGTAAATCGCAGAATGAAGTGGCGAATGGGCAGCACAATGACGGATGAAATTCCTTTACAGATGCAAAGCAATTTCTTTTAATAGAAATCCTAGAGAAGTAGGGCTGGAAGGGACCTCCATTGGTCATCTAGTCCAGCCCCTTGAGGCAGATCATCCCTACCCAAACTGTGCTATCCAACTGTACCATAATCTGAATAGGACTACCATCATGAACCCTGCCACAAGACATAACACCCTAACCTGCCACAGGTAAAGCAGGAGGACCATAGACACAACCCAGTCAAAATCCCCAGCCTTGGCTTGAGCCAACATCCAGTGCTTTTAAGGAAAGCTTAAAATCAAGGGTATTTGTGCCCAAAATCAAGGGTGTTTGTGCTTGTAAAGAACTTTCTACTTATTTAGTTGGTCTAATAAAAGACATCACATCTACCCAACGAACCTTGCCTGACTATGTCCTTAGACCAAGTTGGCTACAACTAACAAACATTAAAAGCACCCTGGCATGTGTGGTAATAAGGTGGGGAAGGCATAACCAGAAAAGCCAAGCAGCATGGGAATCACCCATAGTAGATCACAGGCATTGCTATGCCTGTCTCATCCCCAACCAG
This sequence comes from Crocodylus siamensis, assembly GCF_052110815.1. Lineage (NCBI taxonomy): Eukaryota > Metazoa > Chordata > Crocodylia > Crocodylidae > Crocodylus > Crocodylus siamensis. The sequence goes on from NC_143399.1 coordinate 196,561,499, forward strand.
CCCCTGTTCAAATGAGTGTTCAAGAAGAGGTTGGAGTGATGAGATTTCAGATGTGGTTATATATTCGAGCAATCATTATTTGTCCCTTCTCAGCTGTAGTCAGTTAAAGGCTAGTGATTTTTGGATCCCCATCTTAAAAGTGTGAGTGCTGAGCATAAGCCTTCTGAACGTTAGGCCCTTCCAAGGTACCTTCTAGAGACCACCCATAAAAATAATCCCGAATCATTTTATATATATTAGTGAAGAGACTAGTATGTAACATGGCAGGGGTTTAAGAAAGTGAATGGTTTACAGAAGATAAATTGGAAACTCTTATTATAAAAATTTCCTGTAAAAAACTAAGGGCACAGCTCTGGGTCTTGAATTAGAAAATTCTAAATAAGCAACTTATTAAAACATAACGCTCCCCCCTCATAGTGCTTATACTTATTGCAGAACTCACTGCTATAAAAGAACTGCTGCAGAAATTACTGATAGGACTGAAGTGTACATAGCTCAAGATAACATCCAGAGTTATGTTAGCTAGGATAAATATTTTTCTAAGGCATATTGCAAGGCATGCACCAACTGCTCACTGTCTGGTTCTAGACAGAGGCTCTCTCACACTTATCTGTTGGAGCAATTTTTCACCTTCTGAGGAACCTGCTGCTGTTGAAACCTCACCCTGCAAGTCATTTAGGAATACAAGTCAGGGATGCCAGAGTAAGAGGATCATTGGCATAGCAGACTAGAGCCACTCATACGAACATGGGCACAACGTTCCTGCTCCAGCTGTCTCCTGGCTCCTTCTTAAAGGCAGGAACCTTGAATAAAAATTATGAGATCAAGTGGAAAACACTCAGTTTCTGTAGTTTGTCAGAGAAGTGGAGTGGATAGCTGGCCAGGTATCAAGTCAACAACTGTCACTTCTGTCTTGGCTTTTGGCGCCTCATCTGCAAAAGCTAAATATTTCTGTAAGCTTCCTTAACTCACCTGTACAACCAAGAATTCAGTGTTAGGAGTCCTAGTGAAGTCAATGGAACAACTAAAATGCTTGTCTTTATCCAGACAGGACTCTAACTGATGCTATTGCAGACCCCTTAGGAAGGCTAAGAGGGTTGAATGAAGGCTGTTGCACTAGACCCAGTGGAAGAAGTAATACGTGCTTTTCTAGGAGTCCAAAAGTTTAAGAACTTGTAAGACATCTGCAGCGTGGAACTGAAACCTAGAAGACCAGGACAGAGCCAAGGAAGAAACAAAACCAACCCCCCCCCAAGTAGGATGTCCCATTCTGTTTGGTGGAAATTCTCAGATGATAACCGTTGCTGTACTAAATGAGTGCCTTCTACATATAGGTTATGTAGTGTAGTTAACAGTGATCACGTGCTTGTTCCCTCATCCTGTCTGCAGGAGAAAAGTGTTCAGTGGAGCATTTTAATTATTATTTTTATTATAAACACACACACTGTTTTCTCTTTGTTCAGGGAACCAGGGTCAAAGACACGTACCTTGCACCTAGAGCAGGCAATGGTGAGGTTTGCAATGGGCCTTAGTTCTTGGAGAAGCTTATTCCATAGCTGTGGCCTGGATCCAAAGAAATCTATTACCCCTGGGACTATTTTACCCTTTTCATAGGGTAGCAAAGGAGTAAATGTGGACTGTGGTCTTCATCTGACTATGGCACATGTTATTTTGGATAGGTACGTTTGTCCTAGGCTAGCGCTGCCAGCTTTGGTGTGGCAGAGACCACATGGTGCCTGCAGCTGGCTTCTGGGCTACACATTGTACAGACTGCACAGTGCAGCAGGTGGCCCTCCCTGGAAGGGCCCCATCAGGAAGATGTGCTCAGAGTGGATCTAACATCAACTGCCAGCACTGAGATTGGAGGCCATGTTCCTTGAAAGGTGGCGGTGGGAGCATTATAGCCTTGATATCAGAGCACTGGCCCAGGGAGAGGGAGAGGGAGACTTTCTTAGGGCTGAGGGGGGCTCAAAACCACATCTCCCATGTACAGCACCCATCAAAACTAAATTTCCATATAGTTAGGGTTCCCTAACCCCTTCATAAAGGAAATGATCAACTGTTAAGGTCTGATTTTGTTCCAAGTAAAGAAATGTGTATTTTGTTCTTAACATTGAAAGTAAAAATAATAAAAACTATTGAGAAAAGAGAAGACAAAATATTCACAAGCGAAGCTTCTTGCTTCTCACATTGAGAATGGAAATGAACCTTGATAAACAACCCAGGAATCCATTCGATCCCAGAATTCAACCTGTTTCTTCACCGAGGCACCACGACTCCATCAGATACACGCTGGTGAAGAAGGTGGAACAGTGCATCACATCTAGGAAATTCGGTTGCTTTACAGTCCATACAAAATTTGTTCAGGATACAGAACTGTAGCTTAAATATTAACCCCAAGGAAGCTGCTAATCCTGGTGAAGGTTAGATGTAGAGATCTTTTGAGGAGGTCCCCATGAACATCTGCAAAGCTAACTCACCTCTTCTTCTCCAAATTCCTACCTTGCCAGGATATTAAAAAACAAAAAAAACCCCCAAACTCCTGAACAAAGTATTGACTCCTACCTATCATGCCGACCAACATGGTCTCTTCTGTGAAGTGGTAGCACAATGGAAGTGTGGCACCTAGGTGGATCCAAGCCACAACCAAGTCATGTTTGCACCTTCCCTTTCTCTGGGTTTCTCTATCCTTCTGCTCTCCAGCCCCCCAATCCATTTAAATATAGAGCAACCATGACTTACCCTACAGTTTGAGCACTACAGCATACTTATGCCAGGCAACAACATCCTCAAACATGCTGCACTGCTCCATACAGGTTGTCTCCTACCCCAGAAGCAGCATAGCCATGATGTTGCAGTGCTGCAGGTGAGCGAGTTGTCAGTAGCGCAGAGTGCTAATTAACTGCATCCATAGCGTACTTCATGCAGGCTACCCTGCTTTAGGAGGTGGCCTGCATGGACTAATGGAGCACATGCCATCATGGTAAGTTCCCCATGTAAGCATGACCAAAGTTATGGCATCTCTTCTCGATGCCATACCTTCTGCTCTGGAGTCTTTGGTGACTGGGAAACCCCATGGTAGCATATGCTATAGGGACTCTCCTCCTTCCTTCCTCCCCTCCCACGAGTCCTGTTGCAGGCATACCCTTGAGCGAGGAACGTGGCCAGCTGTCCTCCACAGCGCTGGCCCGAGGGCAATGCTCCCTGGCAGGAACTGTATCAGGGTTCAGACTGCGGGGCAGAAGGCTAATGAGGAATATTCCACTGCAGAAGTGTAGGTCTCTGATCCTGGCCAGTCTTAACAGTCCAATTGGCATTTCTCCCAGCAAGCGAGAAAGCTGCTCATGTAGTTTTTCTACACCTAGGGAAGAAAGAAAAACAAAGAAAAAAAAATTTGCAGCAGAAGAAATTCTCCAAGAAAACAGGCCTGTATTCACATAGCAAGGGCACCTGGGCTTTGTACGAGCTTCTGCCGGACGGTAAGACTGCCTCCTGGCCAGGGTTTTCTTTAATGGGATTGCCTAGTTTCTCCCCTCTTCTCTTCTCTTCTCTACTCCCCACTCCAATTTGTGTAACCCTTTTCTCATTCTTCTCTTCCCTTGTCCCACCCCCCAACCTGCCCCCTTAAAACCTCTGTTCAGTCATCCTCAGTTTTAACACCCTAATTCACCCCGTACCTCATTCAGACCTACCGAGATCATTCTGGGGCAGACCCTCTGGCTACACCGGCATAACTGAACAGCACCAATTTATGCCAACTGAGAGGTTTCCCTTCCATCCCCCTCTCCCATCCCCTTTCTTCTCCTTCAGTCCCCTGGGTCTTCCTAATCCCCAGTTCTCTGCAGTGACCTTTGCACTTGGCACTCTTCTTTCCTATGCTTCAAGTTTCTAAAGACTCCGCCTGTTTGATGAAAACAGCCATTTTATTTCCAGGAATGTTGAAGCCCACCAGAGAAAAGGCGCATTGTAGTCACCTGGAGACTTTGCTTCTGCCACTTCTTAATGCCAATTTAAGAGTCATTTACACTGCAAGTTGTAGGTATTTCCTACCAAGGAGGCATAACAGCACCATTCTCCTTGCAGGGGTTTTAAGGCTTGGTAGTTTCTCTATCTAGACCCAAATCCCCAGAACTGCACATAAAGATCTCTAAATTGCAGAAGACATTGGGACAGAGGTGTGTGTGTTGCAGGAGGAGAATAAGATGCTCTTGAAACCAACCCATACTAATGTGATGCATAACAGGAGATTTTGGCACCCCTTGCCTGGAACTGTTGCACCACCATATTTCCCAGACACTCCTCTGGGGTTTGGAGTTATGCATTTCTTTACAGGTCAAATGAATCCTGGATGTCATTCTAGCATTGTTAATGGAGTTCTACCAGAATAGCTGAATTATGCACAGTTGCAGATCAAAGTCTCACCCACGGTTCAGCATGCTGCTTCCCAGCGACTTGAATCAGATGCGTAGGAGCTGCTCACTGTTTTTAAAAGGCAGCAATAAAACAAATTCCACAGTTTGAAGTGAGTGGCTTTATAAACGCTCTTCAGACAGACAGTCTCAGTGTAATATTGTTCACCATTTAAAAAAAATTTTTTTTTAAAAATAAGAGCTATTTTAACCTCACAACAAATCTGGCACATAGGGGTTTCTTGCATTTCATCCCACTGTCTCCTCTCTCCCCCACTTTTAATTTAGCAAATTCCTAAGTCAGGTCTCTCAAATAATTAAAAAAAAAATACTGACTCATGAGTTGCACTATCAAGTTAATAGTTAAACACAGAGCAGAACTATAGCAGAGGTATTCCTGGAGAATATCAGCATTCATGGTGATATGCTTAGTATCAGTGGGAAGAGATAGGGGCAAAAAAATTCTCCCTCTCCTGCTGTGGCATCAATGGTTTTTTTTTGTTGTTTTTAACGTGCTCCATGCAAGCCAATTGTGCTTATATAATATTGGCTCTGAAGTAAATGCTACCATGTTAGGGCTGGGAGATTATAACTGGAATGCACAACTAATGGAAGCTCTCCGACAAATGCAATCTTCCCTGCCAGCCAGAAGAAAGCAGGGTCAGTCCTGAAGTGCCTCACTCAGTGTGCCTTTCCAGAAGCTGCAAGATGACTTGTTCACCTCTTCTCAGCATAGACTTTACGGCCCCCTCCCCTCCACCCACCTCTCGGCACCTATGTTAACTGAACAATTTTTAAACTCACATGGATCAACGATGGGATTTTTCCGCAGAAAACAATCCTGTAGAAAACATTGCGTGTGGCTGGGAAAAAAAAAGTCAGGCATTATTCTCATCACAAAAATCTACATCGTGAATGCAAATGAGCGTATTCAGTGACAGACAGAGGCATACAAGTTGTGTTTGGCAAGTAATGGACTGTAACAGTTGTCAGGCATGGGCATATCACTCAGAGGAAGATTGTTCATGTGCGTTCACGTGGTCAAGTATCCGACTGAAAATTCGCTCGTGTTGCTTTGTGTTTCACCACATGTTTGGTGTATCAAGTGTCCCGTTAGGTTTTTCAGGTTCATGAGTTTGCTGTGTGGCATGTACAGCATAATGCCATCATAAAAATGGAATGGGCCTTCACCACCGAGGACAGCTAAGAGATGCTTCTCAAAACACTTAGATATTGAAATGTTATCTTAATAGGGCTTAATCTACTCCAACTATGCCTCAGAAAATACCACACTTTGGAATGCTCCGCATAGGTATTAGGTTTTCCACTTGCACTTATTTGTATTATGTAGCTGTTAGATGCCAACCAAGCTCAGAGACTCAGTGTGGTAGACGTGCATGCATTAAGAGACCTACTCAACCTAAAAAAGTTAAACCACGTCGACACAATGGGTACGGGGCAGGACGGCAGAAGTACAGCAAGGCGAGGGAACTATCACTTACATCACACAACGGGTTGCTGTGAAAGTCAGGACTAAAGCACAGGACTTGGGTCCCAGTCCAACATCCTGTCCACAGGGCTACGCCTCTATACGAGCATAATAAGTCAGTGATAAATGGCCAAAGCCCTTGCTTACTGAAGGGAGGAAGGACAGGATCTGCCAGAATTGCTGTCGTCCCTGCAGCACGTTGAGAATATACCTGTTCCAACATCTGATTTTATATCACTATAAAGATGAGCCCAAGAAGATTGCTGAGGTCCTGTGTCTACATCCAACAAGGCTCTGTGAATTCACACTGGACATCACTGGCTTTAAACCCACAAAAGACACCCCACAGGGAAACAAACCACAACCCCCCCCCCAAAAAAACACCTTATTACACACATCTAGATACCAGCTCTGTCTGAGAAGACAAATATCAGCTGGAAGCAAGCAGTTACCAAAAAGCTTGGAAAGCTTATTAGCTATATTTTTTATTTGAGCAACTGTGTCCCATCCCTAAAGGGCAAAGATATTAGGGGGGAGAGAACCAAACCCTGAAGGATCAGGCCTTGCACAAGTCAAATGCAGACCGAGTCAGAGCAGCGAGTGTGCAAATTCCCTGAAGGGTATCCTACCTGTCTGTACCTAATAATACCCATCTAGGAGTTACTGGGAGCCTCACTCCATTTGACTTACACACTCCATGCTCTCCCCTTATTTCAGTTTGTGTCAAGTCATACAAGTTTATCTAGTTTTCTAGATGCTTCCACAAGCAGATACCAACCCTCTTCCATGCAGCCAGAAAGTGAGTAGTGCAGCCTCCCCACTGCCTCCATGAAAGCCTGCTGGGCTCTACATGGAGGCCAGACAAACTACTTATATATCAAGAGTCTTTATTATCCCCATAAGACCCTCCTGTGCTTCATTGACTCGAGATGGATTAGGTTTTCCATGGGTACTGGGGAAACTCATTGACCAGTGATTCTGTCCACGCTACAGTTGCTCAGATCTCAAATTCTTTCAACACCATTCAGCAAAACTTAAGCAGAAATGGCTAACTATAAAAAGATAGGCTTCATATGTGGTCAAGTCTCTTGCCAGGCCAACTGAAACAGCAAAACGATCCACATGGTGATGTTAAGGCATCTTCCCCACAGCCAGTACATATATGCTCGCTTACTCCTTTTACCTTAGCTACTATGTGAATGTGAGCCCGTGAGGTACCTCTCCCACTGTTTCTTTTTCCTCTCAGGAGAATCAGTCCAGGATGTCAGGACAACTGTGTTTAGGGTTTAGAAGGAAATGCAAGAAACCCCCATATTTCTGCTGTGCTTACATGGAAGGAGACAAGTGGGATTCTCGAGCTTTGCTTGTGTAACCCGGGTGGTACTCCAAGAGGTACTCCCTCTCCAGTTGAAGGGATCAAAGCAGGTGCACAAGCGCTGTGGGAGGTGTAGGGACTCTCCTCCCCCTATAGAGCAGAGCCAGACCACCAATGGGGACTTAACCATATACCTTTTAATATTGGGAACATAACAGGCTTAAATCAGAGGGTATAGTGGACACTACAATGCCCCAAGGGGGCAGGATTCAACAAAGATTAGACGCTTATAATCTGAAAAAAGACAGGGTTAACAGGATATAAAACACGAACAGCAGAACAAACAATATGGGTTGGTGAAATATAAAAAGGCCCGCACTGTTCAACATCTTCATCAGCGACTTGGATGAGGGGGTGAAAAGCACCCTGTTCAAATTTGCTGATGGCACTAAGATGTGGGGGGATGTGGGCACACTGGAAGGATGCAACAGGCTACAATCAGACCTAGACAGGTTACGGGGGTGGGCGGATGAGAACAGGATGGGTTTCAACACAGACAAGTGCAAGGTGATGCACCTGGGGAGGAACAACCGGCACCATACCTACAGGCTGGGGAACTCCCTTCTCATCAGCACAGAGGTGGAAAGGGATCTGGCGGTCATCATTGACTCCAAGATGAACATGGGCCGGCAGTGTGGGGAGGCAGTCAGGAAGGCCAACCCCACCTTGTCATGCATCCACAGATGCATCTCGAGCAGGTCCAAGGAGGTGATCCTCCCCCTCGATGCGGCACTGGTCAGGCCGCAGCTGGAGTACTGCGTCCAGTTCTGGGCACCGCACTTCAGGAGGGATGCGGACAGCATGGAGAGGGTCCAGAGGAGGCCACTCGCATGGTCAGGGGGCAGCAGGGCAGGCCCTATGAGGAGAGGCTGCGGGACCTGAACCTGTTCAGCCTCCACAAGACAAGGCTGAGGGGGGATCTTGTGGCCTGTTACAAACTAGTCAGGGGGGATCAGCAGGCATTGGGGAGTCCCTGTTCCCCCGAGCACCGCCAGGAGTGACCAGGAATAACGGTCACAAGCTGGCAGAGGGTAGGTTTAGGTTAGATATCAGCAGGCGCGACTTCACGGTCAGGGCGGCTAGGATCTGGAACCAACTTCCAGGAGAAGTGGTGCTGGCTCCTACCTTGGGGGTCTTTAAGACAAGGCTAGACAAACACCTTGCTGGGTCGTTTGACCCCAGTACTCTTTCCTGCCATGGCAGGGGGTCGGACTCGATGATCTGCTCAGGTCCCTTCCGACCCTAGAAGGTATGAAACTATGAAATGATAAGGAAATATTGGGCCTTGGTACCTGGAGGAGGAGAAAACACAATGACCCCTTTTCACTGCAAGAAGCTTTATTTCTTGTTATCTCACTCACCCCAAGTCACCTCAGCTGGGACTTCAACCCAGATCTCGTATGTGGCAGGCAGGAACGCTGCCACGCAGACACCACTGGTGGCACTGCTCCCACCTGCTAGGGGTCTTGACCTTCCAGGAGCCCCGGCCTCACATCAAGCTGCCTGGCCTCTGATCAGAGGAGCTGGAAGCAGAGCTGGGAATCTCTCAAGTCGCTGCTCAGATCCTTCCCGGAGCGGGGGAGCCTCTCCTGCTGGCTGCAGCCTCTCCCTGGGGATCCTGGAGCCCAGTGGGGGCCTCTCCTGCCAGCCACATGCCGCACTGCTGAGGGTCCCACTGCTGCCTGCAGGTCCTGCTCTTTCAGGCTCTTCTGCAGCACTGCTCCTGCGCCACTGGCTCAGCTCTGTGAAGCTCCTTCCTTGTTGTCTCTCACTGGTCTCTCCTGCAGCAGCCCATGCTGCCCCTTTTATCCCCCTCCCTAAGGGGCCAATTGGGATACGGGGGTGGGGGAGTGAGTCTCTGGGGCTGATTGGTGCAGAAAGGGAATCCCAAGTCCCCCAATCATCTTTTGCCCTTTCAAAACCCCTGGGCCAGGTCACTGCCAGAGTCACACTTGGATAAGCACGCAAGTCGGGGGGGAAATACTATGCGAGCCTTTCTGTAGGACTCCATTTAATGCCTGCTGTGCTATGGTGTGGCTTTGTACATGGCAGTATAACTACAAGTGATATGACTTATGAATTCTTTGACTTGTATTTAAGGGGCCATCTTTTCAGAGCCCCTCTCAGCGACATGAATGACATGAAAATCTGCACCTTGCTGGCAGACTGTTTGATCCCGTTAGCTTCAGACAGATGAGTGTTTTGAATGCAAGTGCTCACTTTTCTCTGTGCAGGCCAAGAAAATGGTATCATAAAGGAAGCAACCCAGGTGGCAAGACCAGAGAGTGAGCAAAGGAGAATCTCTGTCCCATTTTAAATACTATGGGACATAGACTCTCTCACACATGCCTTGATAGAATCAAGGCATGTGTGAGACAGTCTGTCCCATGGTATTTAAAATGTCAGGATGGATCTGAAAGCTCATTAGATGGAGAAAGACTGGGCCTCCTTGGAAAATGGGCAGCCTCCAAGACCTTGGTGTTCATCTGCCAAGTAGGTTAGAACAGTAACTCAACACCCCTGGAGACACAAGAGAAAATCCTGAATTAGGATGCTAGTTGCATTAGCATGTTTTGGACACCAGCAACCAAAGCATTTACATCTCCGTAGGTGCAACAGGCAAAGCTCCTTAGTGCTGGGTCAGGCCATGGGCTAGCCTTGAAGCTTGAGGGGTTTGGACACAAGGCTGATACCTAAAAGTCTGCTGTTTGCGTGTGAATGGCACCTGCATCAAGAATGAACAGGGGCTGGAAATGAGGAGACAGCTAAAAGACAGCCAGCCATCTTGATGTCATTCCAGTCTCCTGCTGAATGCAGTCAGGCGGTGCTTCCTCCAAGAAGCTTCCTTTGACTTTGTTTGGAGGTTGCCTGAATAGATATCAAGAAGAATTGGATTCAGGCAACTTGAGGGTTTAGTGCTGACTGAGCTCCAGTCCGACAGGTTAGATCTCAAGATCCCCCGTTATACCCCCTACACAGACTCCCTTGTCCAAAGAGTGGTTCTGCGCATCAAGTTGATCCCACAGTCTTGGGCCAGGGACAAAAAGTTACATGTAAACCAGCTTAAATGATCTAAAACTGGCTTAAAACCTGTAACAGAACAGAAGGTCAGTGCGTATAAACCCATTTCAAAATGGCTGAAACTGGTTTAAGATAAACCTGGTTGAATTTAGTATCAGACTTAGCTACTTTGGGTCAAACCAGTTGTGTATAGTAGGAAGAAGTTCATAATTATTGAACTATCTGAGTAATGAGTTCACAGTTTGGCCCCAAAACACCAAGAAGGAACTGCTAAAGAGCATTTCACTGCTCTAGCAGCTCAGAAGACTCGATGGATGCCTATGGCATCTCAAGTTAATGGCACTTCTTATGGGGGCTAAGGGTGGAGAAGAGGAGGGGAATGTGGATGCACTTTAATAACTGACACATTAGCCCTTAATATTCAAGTCATGCTGTCATAAAGCTGACTGCTGGTTTCACTCTGAAAACCCAATTCCTTCTTCTGTCTCTGCTTTAAAGGATAAGAGCTCTACTTCAGCTGAGCCAAGCGGATTTGATAATCAGTTGTGAAATAGGATCAGGTGATCCCAATTTTCCCCCAAGCCTGATCCATAGCCCATTTGTTCAAACCTCCATTAAGGGCTTGCAACAAAGCACAGAAAGCCTCTTGTCAAACAGGCTGTAGGGTGCGAGAAGCTACTTGATTTTACTGTGAACCCGCAGTACCAGCTCAGAGTTGGACAGACTGGCACATGTTTTGCTCTGCATGACAGTCTGAGAGTTCATGGTGAGGAACGTGGGCACAAACTGTAGCCCTGCTCCTACTCCAGGGGCAAACTCTTGTTGTCTGGAGTTTAATGGCAACAGCACTGGGTCTTGGAGTATATGACAGCTGGCCTTTCTGGTGACATTTAAATTTATCTGGTTAGCTGTGGGAAGCTCCCTGTTATACAACCTTATCTAAATCGTGGTCCAACACTACCATTGACCATTACTAGCTTGTTTTGGTGGCCGAGCACAAAATGCTGCAGGAATTGAATAACATTATTCCATCTCCCCTTTCCCTTAAGGATGAAAGGTAAATGCATGAGGATTGACTTGAAACCAAGCCCTTTGGCTGTATCTGGAGTTAAAAAACAAACAAAAAATAAATGCGCCCCCCCAAACAGGATGTGACTGACTATCTGGACTTGTCAAACTCAGCTCCCCCTGTAGTCCTAACTTATTCCCACTGTTAACTCATGCAGATCTCTGGGGAGGGTATCCCCGTTGCCAGCTGAAGTCTAGAGGGCAGGGCATAGGCAGATGTTTGCTTCTCCCAGATACATGCCAGGAGCCGAGTCTCATGGCAGGAGTGGGTGCAGCCTTACACAATCAAGCCTGCAGTGGCTGGCTTGCCCAGCTGAACAGTAAGTCACGTCTGTATTTTAGCTCTGTATCACAGCAACAGCTGTATTGCCACGCAGCACTATACACTGTTGAGTGCCCACGGAGACAGGTGCTGCAGCATAGCAGACAAGAGTCGGGGAGCTCCAGAGCACATCGATGCCATTATTTTAAACTGCTTATTTCCAGGGGCATGGGACTATTAAGGGTCCTCTTCTTTCCCCATTTACACAGTTATGGCATAGCAGAGGTACTCCAGCTCCTGGTTTGGGAGTGCACTTACTTATCCTTGCACTCAGCCAATACAGCCTTCGAGATTTAGCCTTACAACACAGAAATACCTCTGTAACCTTGGCTTTAACTCAACTTCCCCCGCTTTAGGGATTCAAATAGTAGCCTTTTGGCACAGTGGGTGGGAAGTAGCTTGCTTTTAAAGCATGCAGCTGTCCCAGGTTTTCTGCTGAGGGTCACATCCAGGCTGATAACATCATTGGGCTCTCCAGCTAAATTAAAAGTCCGTCTCTTGCAGGAGTCCATGAGCCCTCTTGGGGCCCCTTCCTAGGGACGATTGGATTCTTCCCTGCTTCTCCCTTTGTATCAGAAGAGAAGCCTTGAGGTCCTAACTCTTTCCTATCCTTCCCAAGGTTTGCACAGCACAGAAAGAGGCCTCCAGCCTGCTTCTCAAATACAAGCATCAGCCACAAAAGCATAAAGTTGCTTTTTTGCCAGGGTCACTGCAAATAGCACCTCATGGCTTTAGAGCCTCAGCCTGTCCTTGGCCACTACATCACAGCACGCCAAGCCACCGTGCTCTCTAGATCTCCTAATGAGCACAGGAAACTGGTTTGTCCCTTTCTCACTTCAGCTGAACAGAGTTACTTGAGATGAGAGGAAAGCCAAGCACAGGTGAGAGCAGGGCTTGCGGTTCAATTAAAGGCCTAGCTCACTCTGATAGCGGGATCATATCCCGGTAGTTGTGCCATGGCCTCTGTGCAAGTAACTAAGTTATAATTTCCAGCAAACAGAGGCTCAGCAGCATGACCCTAAACGTGGTATGTGCATCCTTGAGCATTAGTGCCTGTTGCCGCCTGCCCAGGGACATCCCGCGAGTTCCCAAAGGACACTACCTATCAGCCCTTCCAATTTGCCACAGCTGGAAAAGATCTGTGGGTTTCCAAACCCTTTCAGGAGTTGGTGTGGGAAATGCGGTCTGATGGTTGTTAGTGGGAAAGCAACAATGCACTTGGGGAAGGTGCAGCCTATGGGAACAGGCTCCAGGGTAAGACTCTCGAGCAAAGCACTTCCGCTGCCCTAGCCCTTAGGTTGTGTGGAAATACTAGCCACCCCATCCTCAAAGGAAGGAGATAGCCTTCCCACCTCTCCCACATACAGCGAGATGCCTGGCTCAAGGGGTCTCAACTGACGTCTGCTCGGGGAAGGAGGTAGATCATAGCAGTGCAAAAAAAACAAACCCCTTTTCAACACCTGCCTGTGTTTTGCCCTGACCCTGGCATTGGCCCAGGTAAAAGCATCAGAACAGCCAGCTGGCACTGACCCTCTTGGCCTCTTTCAAAGGAAGGCCCTTCCTCCAACTGCAGTTCCCTCTAGCTGAAAAAAAGAGACATTTCTGGCAGGTCTCTTTAGTGGACAGCAAGCTGATAAGGCAGGTCTTCGCGCATGTGTTCAGGACAGCTTGGGGAATGGGAAGGAGAAGAGGGCAGAAGCAGGTCGGTGCACCTGGTGCTGCACAGGCAGGCTCTGCCTGCTCAAGAGTCCTTCCCAAAACCAAATACCAGTCTGTGAGCACCCCTGGGTGCCTGCAGCTTCCATCTCCCTTTTGAGCCCCTCGTAGCTCCAACAATAACCCTTGCTTCAAACAAAGAAGCAAAGGAAACCTTCAGGCTTTCTCCAAGCAAAAGGAAAATGCCATTTAATTCCAGCTCAGGATATCAGTCTGCTTTCACCCCGATGCAAGCTGCTTGTTTTTTCTCCCCCTTGGTCTTGTAACTGCCTGCTAATCACCCACAGCTGGGTTCCTACCCCAGGGTTACCTGCCTCCCTGAAGGGCCAGATTGCTCTGTTACACCATCATTGTAACTTTTTGAGGTTGGGGCCTTTGCAATCCCAAGCATAACTTAGAGCAGCCTTAGTGTTTCTCTGCATTATGACAGCTGTCCCCAGATACAGTGATACCGGCCACAGCGAATCCCCATTAGGGATTGCCGGAAACCGCACAAAGCAGCCATCGAGAGGGCAGGATTTCCCTCCGAGGTTACCTATCAGCCCTTTTTTATCTCACTTTCAAATCTAAAGGAGAGAACATGAGAAGGACCTGTTTTAGTTTCTGTCCTTCCTGCACAACCAGAACAACTTCAGCATCTAATTCACCGACAGGAGTACTTGTGGGAGTGACTTAGGAGTGAATGCCACCGTTCTGGCTGGCTCACCTCTACTGAATGAGGAACCTCCACATGGATGACAGCTACTCCAGGTCTTCAGCTGGGCCCTCGGCGGATTCACGTGTACTAGGGATCAGGAACAGAAGATGGCCTGTAGTTCATGTTCACTTCGGAGTTGGCACTGAAATGGATTTGCAGTTAAAATAGGGCTTTGTTCTGCAAAGTGACTGTACACATGGGACAGCAGGGGTCCGGATGCTCGTCTGTTGATTCCAGGTGACAAAGGAAACTGGCCCCATGCAGCATACCTGGCACCAAACATCGTCAATCATAAGGGTTTTGCAGGCCAAATGATGCCCTTTATTTACTTCTGTTATGACCCAGTTGCCTTCAAAATGTGTTGCTGTGAATGGGATTGCACACTGAGGGTGTGAATAGAGCTTTATAACCAAAGTGGCTGATGGTGCACAGACTTTGAATTCTCATAAGGGCAGCAACGGTGATCAAAAGTCCCAGACACAGGGAAAGGAGAGCAAGCATTGTGCTACCTCCTGTTGGCTCTGGGCACTGTTGACAGATGGGCTGACACCTCAACATAGCTGTAACCTCTCTCCTGAGTAGGCTGGACTAAATTTTGACAGACATCTCAGGGCTTCGTAACGCCTTAACTTTGACCATTAACTTTGACTAATACATACCTCATCCCAGACCAATGGAGCTATTTCTTGAACTCTTCCAAACCACCCCCCCTTGCTACCATACTCATACCAGTGAAAATAACCCTCATTGTGTTAAATTAAAATACCATCACTCTTTCTTAAACTGAATGCATTCTGCAAAGTTAGGGAAATAAAGGCAAGTACAATATATTTTTGTCATTAAGGTAAGCAGCTAGACCTGTGCATACAGACACAAGGGATCATGCTTTGACATGGCCAACTTTCATTGATACCTGTGGGGCCAGGATTTCACTGCAGAAGATCTGAATAAGTATGTGACGGTGTCTGTGCAATAGCACTGTAGTGTTGTATCCACGATGATCCAGGGAAACAGCGAGAAGCAAGATCTGTTTAGTAATATCTTTTATCAAACTAAGAGTTAGACATGCTTTCAGGCACAAAATGCACTTCTTTAGGCCACACAGTGAGAACCTCGCACTGTCATTCTCCTTTTTTCCAGCTCTGAATTTACTGTAGGCATTGAAATACTCAGTCTTTTGCTTAAAGCCCCAGCTCCTGAAATCAGTGTCTGTCTTTGTATCTCAATTTTCATTTGCGGGGTGGAAAAAATCTACCCCCCATGGCTGCAAAGGGAGACTGGAAAAAAACATGACCCAAGGATGTCCTAAAGGTTTTGAAAACAGTCAACAAATAAAATGTACAACAAAAAGCGATTGCTTAAAAAAAAAGGAAACTGGGTTTTTGGGCTAATCCCGTGATATCTGAATTCAGACTCATAATTTTTTTTTAAAGGCCCAGGATGATGAGCTCCTGTGCGGTTATTTTTCAGAAGAAAATGACACACTAATGAAATCCCAGGTTCCTACTAAAAGGCAATATAATGTGGACACCATAACAATGTCTACCATGACGGCGAGAATCCCACTAACCATGAAAGTGGTTTCAAGAGCTCCGCTGCGGTAGGAGTCCATGGCATGTAAATTGACTGAAACGGCTGGGTTGTCAGCTTGCTAAAATAGCTCGTACGGAGGTGCTGACAAAAACATCCTGGCATTGCAGTCCAACACCTCCAGTCCTCACAGGGTTATCAGTGACGTTTGACTCTGAAGCATTTTTCTCTTGCTGCCAACAGCCATGCCACTTGAACTATTTGCTTTCACATGCTTTCCCTTTGACACGGGTGCTATTTCTTTGTAATATGTAAACACTCAGGAGGATTTCCATGTTTGTTCGTTGGGGAGATAGGGGGGGAGGCCCTTATTTTCCAACGATACATAGAAAATGACATGAAGAAACTGCCTCTTCCACTTCCAGTTTCAGTGTTATTTGTGGGTGATGTTTTCCTGCCAGGTTTCTCTCCTTTTTATCCCCCTTCTCCCAGCATGCTGGTTATAGCCAGAAAATTCATTGCCATTGCTCTTCTCAGGAATACAACAGTCTTACTGTCACTGCGCATGGAGTCGTACGATACCAGAGGTTGGTGGCCGCCTGCTTCTGATTACAAAGACACGGGCATTTCTTTTCTTTCTTTGTGTGCTCCTATGCCTGCAGCTGTTGATGATTATGAAAACTCTCCCTAAGAGCAAAGCAAATGGCCATAGCATCCTGTAATAGATCTCCTTGGGCTGACCTACACTCATGTAACATTAAGAATTGAACCCAACTCTTGGATTTTCAAAGCTGCTCAGAGATTTGATCACGCAACTACCACGGAGGAGCAAAACAATGGAAAGTTCCCGATCAAAACCCTGATATCATTCTGAGCGCTGGTCTGGTCTCGCGCTGATTTACTCCAGTGTGACAATCCCGTCAGATTCTCCAGTGCTTCGTGCCATGGCTAATCAGTTCTGCATGATCAGAAGAGGCCAGGTCCTCAGGTTGTGGAAATTAACACAGCTTCATTAACTTCAATTAAGTGCCAGCTCCTTACAAGGAGGATTTGCCTCACCAGCTTCTTTTCTGGAACTAGCCAGAAAACATGAACTTTGTTTTACCAAAAATGCCAAGGTTTCATAGTTTCATAGTTAGTTGGGTCAGAAGGGGCCTGAGCAGATCATCAAGTCCGACCCCCTGCCATGGCAAGAAAGAGTACTGGGGTCAAACAACCCTGGCAAGGTGTTCATCCAGCCTCTTCTTAAAACCCCCCAGGGTAGGAGCCAGCACCACTTCTCTTGGAAGTTGGTTCCAGACCCTAGCCGCCCTGACCATGAAGTCGTGCCTCCTGATGTCTAACCTAAACCTACCCTCTGCCAGCTTGTGACTGTTATTCCTGGTCACTCCTGGCGGTGCTCGGGGGAACAGGGACTCCCCCAGTGCCTGCAGGTCCCCCCTGACTAGTTTATAACAGGCCACAAGATCCCCCCTCAGCCTTCTCTTGTGGAGGCTGAACAGGTTCAGGTCCTGTAGCCTCTCCTCATAGGGCCTGCCCTGCTGCCCCTTGATCATGCGAGTGGCCTCCTCTGGACCCTCTCCATGCTGGCCACATCCCTCCTGCAGTGCGGTGCCCAGAACTGGACGCAGTCCTCCAGCTGCGGCCTGACCAGTGCCGCATCGAGGGGGAGGATCACCTCCTTGGACCTGCTCGAGATGCATCTGTGGATGCGTGACAAGGTGCGGTTGGCCTTCCTGACTGCATCCCCACACTGTTGGCCCATGTTCATCTTGGCATCAATGATGACTCCAAGATCCTTTTCTTCCTCTGCCCTGACGAGAAGGGAGTTCCCCAGCCTGTAGGTCTGGTGCTGGTTCTTCCTCCCCAGGTGCAGCACCTTGCACTTGTCAGTGTTGAAACCCATCCTGTTCTCATCTGTCCCCCCGTAACCTGTTTAGGTCAGATTGCAGCCTATTCCTCCTTCTAGTGTGCCCACGTCCTCCCACACTTTAGTGTCATCAGCAAATTTGAACAGGGTGCTATTTACCCCCTTGTCCAAGTCACTGATGAAGATGTTGAACAGTGCGGGCCCGAGGACGGAGCCCTGGGGGACCCCACTGCCCACGTCCCTCCAGGGTGAAAATGACCCTTCCACCACCGCTCTCTGGGTGCGGCCCTCCAGCCAGTTGGTGATCCAATTGACTGTGTGGGTGTCGACACCAGAGCCCCCCAGTTTCTTAATGAGAACGGGGTGAGAGACAGTGTCGAAGGCCTTCCAACAGTCCAGAAAGACTACGTCCACTGCTACCCCTGCATCTAAGGATTTGGTGACCTGGTCGCAGAGGCCACCAGGTTGGTCTGACGGGACCTGCCACTAATGATCCCGTGTTGGTTGCCTCTAAGCATGATCTCCCCCGCTGACCCCTCATGGACATGTGCCAGGATAATTCTCTCAAAAAGCTTGCCCAGGATCAAGGTAAGACTAACTGGCCTATAGTTTCCCAGGTCCTCCTTCCTCCCTTTTTTGAAGATGGGAACCATGTTGGCCCTCTTCCAGTCCTCTGGCACCACACCAGAGCACGAGTGCTCGTACAGCCATGCCAGGGGGCCCGCAATGACCACAGCTAATTCCCACAGCACTCGGGGGTGGAGATCGTCCGGACCCGCTGATTTAAGTACGTCCAGTCCCTCCAGAAGTTCCCTGACTAGATCCTCCCTGACCCTTGGCCTAGGTGCGCCTCCCCTGGGGCCTGAGGGGGTTTGGTGGGGGGCCTGATTTGGTCCCTGCTCAAGAAAATGGAGGCAAAGAAGTTGTTTCAAAATGTTCATTCAGCACCAGAACAAAAATGAGAGCTTTTCAACATTTCCACCAAGAGACTCACACTCAATAGTCAATACCGCAGCATTTAGTCAGGTGAATGGGACAGGGAAGACCCAGGCCGGAGCCCATGCTCTGAGCCCTGCAAGGAAGACGGCGTGCATGGGTTGCTCACCAGTGAAGGAGCTTGGTCTTGGCTGTTCCTTCCTGGAACTAAGACGTTTTCCCTGGAATTGATACTGTTTCCCCAAGTGTTTCCGTTTCAATGAATGGGTATTGGTATAATGAAAAACAGTCTGTCAAAAAAACACTCCACTCACTCTCCTCTCTAAACCTGGCTGCTTGGATGTTACCTATTTTAGTCATCTGAACTAGGGTAAGTTAGGATCTTACAGAAGGCAAGGCAAGATGGTACTTTTTAGAGTAACTGGTTATGTGTAGGTAAACTTCTCATTAAAGGTGAAATAGGCCCTGTTTACATGTCAAACTGCACCAGTTTAAGGTAAAGGGGGAAGTTAAACTAATGTTCTTTAACACAAAATACTGCCTGTACCCTTTAAACCAACCTTATTTTTATCTACTTGAAGTTGCTTAGAAGCAAGATAATCTTATGTAGAAATAAGCGTCCCAGACAGGGATTGCATTAGTTTAAATAAACTGGTGAAAATCTATTGATAGATAAGAATTGATTCAGACAAACCAGATAGAAGCTAAGGCCCTGATCCTGGACTTAACTCTATGTATGCAGACCCCGAGTCCATGCAGAGCCTTACTGAGGCCAGTGGGACTCTTTATAGTGCTCTGGACTGTTGAAGTGGAGCTTATCCCTTGGGCAGGATCTCCAGCACCATGCTCAGTGCGAAATGTCTTGCTTTCTTTTTGCACCAATTTTAATATATGACTGAATAACAACACCAACATGACTTAGCAATCTGATGAAATAGGAAAGAAACCTGCATTAGTATTAGTGAGGTCTTACTATCTCTTGCTTGGAAAAAATATTTTTGATCACTTAGGCTTGATGCCTGGTTAACAGCAGCTCCCATTCCCCCCCAAGTCTACTGGGAGGGAAAGGCAGAACTAGTCATGCCAAATTGGTCCTGTACATTACTCATTTCAGAGAGAAGCTTTTAGGTCTGATCCAAATCCTCCTTAAGTTAATTGGACTCTTTCAATTGATCACAACCAGCTTTGGATCAAGGCTTTAATCTGTAGCAGTTAGCCTTACAATAAAAGAACCACTTGAGTGGATTTCATTGATTCTTCACCTCCTAATATATGTGAAGTTAGATGCCCTCTACTTCCAAAGCCTAATTTGCCTGCTGTACAAGAGCTGGAGGAGTCACATCAATGTTGGTACAGGAACAAAAAAGATAATGTGCCACAGAAAATATTTGTTATCCTTATTTATTTAATAAAGAAACATAATAAACTTGACTTTTTCCAGGTACAAAGAGCTTCATATGTCCTGTGATATTGGCTATCTTTCCCTTGCTCTTTTTATAGTTTGAATGATTCATGCTGTACTCTTTATTGAACAGATCAACAGAAAATGACAGCGCCCATCATGCTTATAGTCAGTACGCGCCATCTATCCAGTCAATAGCTTTAAACAATATCACTACATTGGGAGGTTGTACCATTGCTATATTGCAATCGATATCTCTGTTAGCAAAGACTTGCCGATAAGGTTACCTGAAGTTTTGAAGGGAGATCTGCATATAATACAAATATAGCAATTATGCTTCAGTGCTAAAGAAATGTTCCAGAAAACAATAGAAAATCCAATAGAAAAACCAACATTCCATTTACAAAGCTTTGGAAACTAATTTACAATTTATTTTTTAGAAAGTTGTACTGTAAACAGCTACAGTTAAGACCCTCTTTCAGATTCACTTTACAGCTTTGGGGTAGGACACAGTAGAGTTTGTAATTACATTGATACTATAGGGTCTCACAACAATGAAAATAGATATTTAGCTCGGGGATGATATGTCTGGTGGAAGAGCTCTCCACTAGTAATGTTATCAATGGCCAGCTAATTTTCCTATTACATCCCTCTCGTTATTTGGTTTCAGTGATTTTTTATTATATTAGGAAGTTACAATTTAATATACTATCTGCTAAGTAAAGTAACAAATAATTAAAGTAGCAGTAAAAGAATGTGATCAACTTATCACAGCAACATGTAAGCTAGCAATTTTTTTGTTCCATGATACGGTTTTGGTGTATGGAAAAATAAGATGAGAAATACCCATTCACTTAGCATTTTTCCTTCTTCATTTTATTCTGAAACCTTGAAAAGCAAATAATCCTCCTACTAGTTGTCAGCCAGTAAGTGTTGCTTTGTTCAGCATGTACTAGTTTCCGATTAAACTTTCTGCAGTTAGAGGCAGCAGCTCATTTCTAATGACCAAATTTCTCTCAGAGAAGAAAACATCTTTACCAGTAAATCATGTCATTTGAGTGCCAGCCACTCTTAAAAAATTCATATGATACATACATATAAATATAAAACTTGCATACTCTTTATGGGCGTTATGTACAATCAGAATAAAATTACAACATAAATACACATAGACTCTGCTCCTCTAATTTGAGATGGCTTGAGCAAAATTTAGTAAGGGATAGGAGAAAAAGAACATTTTCACTCCAAAAAACACATCTGGAGTAGTTCCCTTAACTTAGAATCTGATTACATACAAAATTCAAAGGCAACAAAATCCTCAAAGGAAAAGCCCTATGGAATATGCAGTAAATACCAGGTTAAGAGGACAAGAGAGGATATTTATAATAATACTTATTAGAGTGCCTTCCATGCCCTCATAGCACTTTGTAATCATTCAGTCTTACAACACCTTTGTGAGGTAGGTAAGTATTATTATCCCCATTTCATAGATGGGTAAACTGAGGCACAGAGAGGTTAAATTATTTGCCTAAAACTCACATAGCAAGAACCACGAATAGACTCCAGGAATCCTGACAGCAAGTCACCTGGACTAACCGATAGACTAGTCTCACAATTGAATGCTCCTCTCACTGGATGAAGATAATGGACTTATATATTATTTTATATTATATCTATGTGTATATATATACATATATACACACACACACTCACACACATACACAGAATTTTTTTTAACATATTCTGATTCACTTTGTCAATAGATCATATGGTGACAAGAACATTTCATTGCAACATTGTCTTGTTTTTGGATATCTTGAATTCTTGTGTACAACTCCATGTGCATTTTGACTCCTTTGTAAGCTGGGAAGTAACTAAATGTTAGCTCTGGTATACATTAAATACATTCTTCATAATTTGTTTCTCCAAGGTGAAAAACATGGCTGCTCTCCCTTTTAGTGCAATGACTTATTACTGACTCTTCAGCCAAGATTTTCCATAAAGGCCAACCAAACCCCAGTACCATGAACTTAAAGATCTCAAATAGAGGACAAGCCCGTAACCACGAACTTGTCTCTTTATATTCCACAGACACTTCCACATATTCTACCAAGACTGAAAGGCTGATCATTTTTTTTAGAGCACAAACCATTAAAAATGTCCTGAAGCACTTATAATGGGACCCTGGTGCTGTTCCTTCTTTGACCTGGAGCCAACTGACATGTCAGCTACAAATATTTCTTTGCTTGTCTTCCCCGGCAAAGATCTTCTTGCTTTCTTGATCCATGAGATTTCTATTGCTAATTTTTATACTGTTAGCCCTCCTCCAGTAATCTAAGCGCACTCTCTAAATCAAATGAAGGATAGAAAGCAATAGAAAGAATTCTAAATCTCAGAACATTTGTGCAGACCCTTAGGCAATTCCCCTCCCACCGCACCGATAGCATGGCAAGAAGCTTTCTGCATTGAACAACCCGCGTCGAAGCATTTTGGAGTAATATTGATGCATACGGCTTGCAAGCAAGCATGCTTGGCTCAGTGTCACTGAGGAAAATGTCCCACTCGCTCAACAAAACTCTATCGGCATAGACGGGGCTTTGGCACCCTGTCCACCCAATTACCACATGATACACCATTACTATGAGACTTTGATTGCAGTGTGCAAAGCAAATTCTTGAAACGTACTAAAAAATTAGTGCTTTTATTAATAATTTGACAAGCAGAATCCATTACTGTCTAATTTCCTGTAAGATAGAACAAGCCATTTCTTTTTTTTTTTTTTATTTAACATTACTTTCTTCCTCCAGTGTTTTAATTACTGCTGACCAGCAGTTACATGTCCCAAATGGGAGGTGATATTTTAATAAACACTTGAAATGTTGTTGATTCAATATTTTACTTTGCAACAACTTTCCTCAATGTCTGATGGGAGTCTCACCAATTCCTGTTACCTTGATTCTGAGTTTATGATGTAGAATGTAAGGATGATCTATCTCCATGGAAAAAGAGACGATTATTTGATTTAAGTAAAAAAATATCAAATATAATAAATTTATGAAAGACCATTCACAACATATACAATAAGTGTTACAGTTTGCTACAGCAGCTGTGATATATCTTTTTAGATATATATCTTTTTAGATATACATATATCTTTTTAGAATGCAAGGTCATACATTGGCATAAGTAAACACACTAATATAAGTAAGACCTTAAATGAATGTATACAGCCAGGCTTTATCTGTGGATAGATATACACAGTGTTTACTGTTTTACAGTCTAGCATGTTCATGATCACACCACTGATATAACAGCTGTGACCCTGCACAGACTCTTCCTGTGCATATATAAACATTGAGCAAAGTTGAAAAGAGCAGGGCCAATGGTTATATAATGTACTGACTCCCATCGTTAAGGGTAAAAACTCTATTGTTTCTTTTGCAACTAATGTTTAATAAGAAGGCTGCTTCCATTGTTGTGTAGTTACAGCGTTACATTCTGTAAACGGTATTTTAAAGCGGTCTAAACAAATATTTAAACAATGGATTCTTTATCTCTGTCCGGAGATAACAGACAATCTATAGCTTCCTCACTCTTGCTAGAGTCTGTCATTTTTAGCTGGAGGTTGTCACTGGTGGCTCTTGTGACACTGTCATAGGATGGCGGGAAAGATGTTGAGGAAACAGAGTTTGATTTGTCTATGGGCCTACCATAATTTTCATTCATCATAAAGGCAATAAGACCTTCCTTCTCGGGGGCACCTTCTTCAATGATGTTGCCATCACAAGTTCTGTGACGGTATAAGTATGAAGCCTGTTTCAGAGAACGTAGAAACAAATGCCTTCGATATGCCCGCTGGATCACAATGGCAGAAACCTCCTCTTGTTTCCGCCTGAGCGTGGTTGTGATTGGTTCATAGGAAATCTTAGAAGGGTTGGCAGCCATAAACTTTTCCTCCATCTGTATTTTAAGGGCATCCATCTCTCCAGATTCTCCTAGCACCTTTTTGGTAAAAGCAAACAAAATATCCAAGCAGTGGATCCTGTCTCCACTGACCATGGGAAGGTCCATTGCTATGAGCTTAATTTTGTTTGGTTTTGGTATGCGTAAAGGTTCTGACAGTGCATCTGCAAAGTCTGAAAGTGCAGAATACTCAATAAACTGAGTTGCTTCAGGATCAAACTTCTCCCAGATTTCATAAAACATATCAAAGTCATCCTCGCTTAGAGGCTCTGTGCTTTCCTCAGTGGCCACACTGAAGTTCTCTAAAATAATGGCTATATACATGTTTACAACAATGAGAAATGATATAATGATATACGTAACAAAGAATAAAATCCCTATAGCAGGGGTTCCACAATCTCCTTTTGAACCATTTGCATTTAAGATGTTTGGATCACAATATGGTGGTCCAGTGTTTAAAATAGGATTGAGAAGCCCATCCCAGCCAGCTGACGTTGTGATTTGGAAGAGACAGAGCATGCTGTTACCAAAGGTTTGGAAGTTGAACATGTCATCAATCCCATGCTCCATCTTAACGTAGGCAAAGTTAGCCATGCCAAAAATGGCATAAATAAACATGACTAGAAAAAGCAGGAGACCAATGTTGAATAGAGCAGGAAGTGACATCATTAAGGCAAAAAGGAGAGTTCTAATTCCTTTGGCTCCCCGTATAAGTCTTAGGACTCGGCCAATCCGAGCCAAGCGAATGACTCTGAAGAGTGTAGGAGAGAAAAAATATTTTTGAATGATGTCAGAAAGGACAGTGCCTTTAAGAAAAGAAAGAAAAAAAACCCAATTAATACCCAAGCCGTGATTCCAGGTGTATCTTAAAGTGATCATCTTAAATTACCAAGAAGAACAGGAGAAGCTCCTCCACACTGTTCTCCTAACAGCTATCTCGGCTGCCGTCTGCAGGGAACAGTCTACAGGGGTGATGGCTTGGTTGGATAGACATGCCCATTCAATTCTCAGGCTCTTCGCTGAATCTATAAAAAGGTTCTATAAAATGTCCACTGACATTTTGTTGGAAAAGAGGAAGCTGGCTATTATGAGTTTGGAACTGGGATTAATTAATGCAAATGACAAACTGCCACTTCTCCACTGTACTCTATGGGTTCCCCTGAGCTGCTAAAGGTACACAGATATTCGTACTATTTTCATGTTATGCAATGATACTTCTATATAGAATCACAGAGCATCATGGAGAAGTAGGGCTGGAAGGGACCGCCACAGGTCATCTAGTCCAACCCCCCTACCTTTGGATCATCCCTATCCAATCCATAATCTGAACTCTGTGTAAGACTACCATCAACCCTGACACAAGACAGATATAACATCCTAACACCTGTCACAGGTTAAACAGGCCATGGCAGCTCATGTCCTGCTTCCATAAAATACTGTCAAGATACACTCAGGACAGCCTGAGAAGAGGGCCATGGCCCCCACTAGAGGAAGGCAAAACCCCCCCAGAGTTGGTACTAATTTAAGCATGGGGTAAAATTCCTTCCTGACCCCCAAATACAGCAATCAGTCTGCCCTCGAGTGGAGGGGCAAGACCCTCCTGTCAGGAACCGGGCTTTGGTTCCAGCAGGAGCATTGGCACATCCAAGTCAAAACCCCCAGCCTGATCTAAATTATGATGATTTATATGATGTATATGTCACTATTTAAGACCCAACCCTACAATTTGGTTTCCCACTATGGAGCTGAGGATGACCATCACTTAACGGGAAGTCCTCCACCCTATGTCGTATGAAGAATTTTCTTCTGGCCAAACAATTCTCTATTTCCTCCCTTTTATTTGTTTGGCTTTGGTCCAAATTTTCTGCTTTTCAGATTTACCTACCCACAATGGATAGAATCACAACAACAAAGTCAAAGATATTCCAGCCGTTGGTGAAGTAATAGTGTCTTAAAGCCACCATTTTAATTATGCACTCTCCAGTGAAGATAGCAACAAAGAGCATGTTGATTATATGAAGGATGTGGACTTTTTCATGACTTTGGTCATCTGTTTCTACCATCATGGTGATCATGTTAAGGCAGATGAGAATCATGATGGTGACATCAAAGGCTTGCTTTGTGACTATGTCAAAAATAAAACCTTGGTATTTGTTCTGAAATAAAGTAAAAGATCATTATTATTGCACTCAACACTTAATGACAATTAATTCCACTCCTCTCACAAAAGGACTCTAGAGGATAATGTGTTTATATAGACTCACATCAATGCAAAGGAGGTGTCAGACTGGCTAAATTTTCATGTAATGCTAAAGCTTTTTTTGGTCTAACAAGAAAGGTAACAATCATAGAGACAGTCTACACATTATGAAGAATTGTGTATTATGGATTGGGATTTGAGGTCTTAAATTCATTTAATAGTGGCCACAATAGGCAACTCCAAAAAAAATGTTAGCTGCAAATCATCACTGTAATGCAGTGACAGTTACAAGACACACAATTTACTGGTTGAAACACTGGCTAAATCCAATGTATAATTACAAATGTGGGACAGGCTATTGAATTCTGTGTTGAAAAAATATTCGCTGACAATATGTTTCAAAGGGAAACCCTTAGATAGTCTTACCACTGGCCTGGGGATGGGTTTTTGTGGTTTTTTGGATCCCAATTTTTTCATTGCATTGTAATACTTTTTCTGTTCTTCTGTCATAAAGATGTCTTGCCCACCTAAGTACAGGAAGATAGTATTGCTATTATTTTTTGATCAAAAAAATACAGCAAAATGAAACAAGTCTAAAGTTTTGGGAATCTTCATCCTTCCCTTATTTCTTATTTTTTCTGTCTTTTTGGTAGCTTTTATCCAGATGCCTAATAAGGACCTAAACAAGAGTGGTATGGTAGGCAGCTATCTGGAAGAAGGTGGGAGCTAGTGGGGAGTAATGAGTGGGCATGTCTACATGTGCTTATTAATGTGCTTGAATAAACTTTGGAGCTTATTGCTTTGTTTATTGCTCCCAGGCACACATTTTTATGTGGATCCAGGACCACAGCACTGTGATCCAGGGCAGAGCAGCCCTGGCTGGCAGGGAGCTCAGGAGGTCAGCCTGTCAGCCTGGGGCTGCTCCCCCAGCTCAATGTGCTGTGAAGGGGCTGGCTGGGGCACGTGGGTGCTTTAGCAAGGGATGAGCTGGAAGGCTTCCCTGCACCCTCATGCCCCAGCCAGCCGGGGCAACATATACGTGTGTGCTGCTGCAGAGTAAGTTAGTTTACTCCAACATTATAGGGGTGCATGTGTAGACACGTTTACTGCACAGCTAATTAGTCTAGTACACAGTAAACATCTTGTGTCAGTGCCAACTTATGACAGGACTCAATATGAATGAACAGGGTGAGGGAGACTACTGGAAACTTCACTCCTGTGCTTTACACGTGCAGGCTACTCAGAAGCACAGTTCTCAGCAGAGTGCAATGACTGTTCCCTCCTGGAGTTCATGAGCGCATTTAAATGGGAGTGGGAGGCTGTGTTGGGACAAAGAGGTGGTGTCATTCTAAAAGATGGTGACGTTTGCACACCAAGGACTGGAGGAAGGGATGTGTCTATGGCACAATTCCTCCCTGAGGCTCTACTGGCCAGGTGTTGCTTCACACCAGAGGTGTAGCAGGACAGCTGTGACCGGGGCGGATGCAGGGGGATGCACTTTCGATTCCTGCTCCACCAAAACTTTAAAACCAGCTGCCTGGATGGGGCAGCACCATTTTTAGTCAGGCAGTGCTGAGGGAGTCAACTGATTTTAATAGTTTAACATCATCTCCCCCAAATCTGCTAATTCCTTTCTACCCCCACAGGTGTTAATGGCTCTCTATCTTCTTTAACTGGCTTGATGTTCCACTATTCAAATTAATCTTTTTTCTGCAAATTTACTGGCTGTTAGCCATTCCTTGTAATGATAGGCCTGCAAACCATTTTCAGATGTAGCTAAATACCTTAACTCTGGTGTGGTAACATTAACTCAGATGTAAAAATTACCAAAGTGATGTACTGGAGGCACTGTCGTGACAATTAAGAAAACTCGATTTTGTTTTATGAATCTGAATAAGAGATGCACATTTAACTATAATGGCTGTAGAACTAATGACAAAATATCTTTTGATTATCTCGACTATTTTTGGCTTAGTTTGTTGTGCTTTTTAAAACTTAATATGTTATTTAGCAAATTAGTGCACAGTCCAGTTGCTGTATTTGTTTTTGCTTTGATCTTAAGCTAAAAAATGTAGTGCGAGTTCCCTAGCACATTGGTAAAGCTTCTAGTTTCTCTTTAACTGGAAAAAAATGTGTGTTGTGCTATAAATAATGATGTGCTACATCTTCAGCACCCCACCATTTCAAAATCCTAGATCAACCCATGGCTGTGATGGCACCTATTTTTGCACGCCTCCCCCCAAAGGTAGCCCCCTCGGTTACACTATTGTGTCACATGAGTCCTCCTTTATGTGAGCACAATCTTTCTGTCCATGTCTGCAGAGCTCTCATCCTGAAGAGATAAGGGGCAGCTGCAATTGTGTTTTTGTAGAAGTAATACAAGATGGTTTCTAAGGATATGCTGTTAATCAAGATGCTAGAGTGGTTACGCCGTTGCTGATAAGTCCATCCCTAGTGCCACTCGACGTAGCAATCACAAGGGGCTGTGCAGCATATATAGTACTTATCTTTTTCTTTTGTTGGTTGAAATTGTCAATAATGACACCTATGAAGAGGTTCAGTGTGAAGAAAGACCCAAAGATGATGAAAATCACAAAGTAGAGGTACATGTATAAACTACTTTCCCATTCGGGCTGCTCCTCACTCTGCACAGACAAAAGGCAAACATAAAAAGAAGAGGGAGAAAAATTGTGCCATCATCACATGTATCAAAATATTTTTGCTGTTAAAATAATCTGTCATTCAGTTGCAAATAATAGAAAAGTTAGGTCCCCATTAAAGGTTCACTTCTGGTGTCCAAAATGCCACAATGATTTCTGTTACATTTTACAGTGCTGTCACTATGATAACACCATCATTACACACTAATGGCAGCTTATCAAAACGTACACCTTTTGAATGCATCCACTGTACTGTATTAAGTAGGAGCCCAAAAGGGTAGCAAATTAAAGTCCTGATTAGCCGCCTTCTTACACGAACTAGAAGTACTCTTGGATATCAATGGCAGAGCCACAGTGTAATTATATGCTAATAGATGTCACTGTATTAAAAGCTATAT
Source organism: Crocodylus siamensis (assembly GCF_052110815.1). Classification (NCBI taxonomy): domain Eukaryota; kingdom Metazoa; phylum Chordata; order Crocodylia; family Crocodylidae; genus Crocodylus; species Crocodylus siamensis. The sequence continues at coordinate 196,590,555 of NC_143399.1, forward strand.
GATAGTTAGAAACCACCGATTGTTAATTATAAGTTTTCTTTCTTACATTAAGAATATGAACTAATGTGATCCCTGTTTGAAGTCTATTGGCAAATGTTAATTTCTTAATGGTGACCACTCAGAACTAATTGCAACTGCCTTTTGATATCCTGTAATGAAAAAAAAAATGGAAAATCGAAAGATCTAGTCAGTCTCAAGTTTGATGCCAGCAGTTCCAGGGTTTTAAGTTTTCTGTCTGGCTCAGGCACTGTGGGGAACAGAAACCAATGTGGTATTTCCAAAAGTTATTTTAACATGTAATGTAAAGTGCTGTAGCTCCATTCAGCCTATTTATACCAGGTCTGCATCTGGTCTTTCAAATCCTACTCTCCTGTTTGTGTGACAGGCATCAGTGCGAGTGTGTTGCACCTTCAGATGAGGGTGTCGATCCCATGTTTCAATACTTTAATATGATTATACCCTTTTAGTTACATTTCCAAGGTAACTTTGAAAACAGTATGACCCCCACTACACAAATGATATGCCAGCACCTACATCTATTCAGAACAATGGCAAAACTACCATAGTTATCAATGGATATATGATGAGGTGCTGTATATCTTATTCACTTGTCTACCACTGACTACATTTAGTGCTGAACTTCTATTGCAGTGGTTCTGACTGTTTTTACCCTCAAGGAAACCACCATAGCTTTTTGGACTTTAGAGATACTCCAGTTGACAGCCACTGAACTAGAATCTAGTTAGTGCCAGGTCAGGGTAGTGGGGGTAGGATGTCACCCTACCATGTCCTGCTTTTTCACCATCTGCCCCCTCCCTGCCTCTGCTCTGGGCCTGAAGGGTCCCACTGCCATAGCTGACTTCCAGCGACCCTCACAGTAGTGACCAGCGACACATGCTCCCACATCCTGTCCTACCTGCCCCAGGAGCATAGGAGGAGTGGGAAGGATGAGCTGGGCTGAAAAGTGCAGCTTTGTGGCCCCACATTCACTCAACTGCTCTCATGGGTGCCACTTGTCTGCAGGATGCTGGGGCACCCAGTGGGAAGAGGATCAATTACTTATCTCCTGGCACAGGGGCTGAGGGCTGCAGCCCCCCTGGAAGGATCTCATGGCACCCCAAGGTGCTGCACCACCCTGGTTGAGAATCACTATTCTATTGAGTGATAACATTCACTAACACACGGGGACAAAATTCTTTACGTTAGACCTAGTGCATTGCCAAGGAAGACAAGTTGCACAGGCACAACTAGGGCCACCATTATGGTCTTTCATTCTAATGACTGACTGGTGACACAGATGACTCCAAGTTACCAAGCACTGGAAATCAAAGCCTGTAAGCTATATCAGAAGCAAGAGTAGTTAAGGAACATTGTGAAGAGAGAAGAAATAAGGGGGTGGCAATATTTTGGGCTGCTAATCATCCTGACTGGAGCAAAACTCAACTAAGACAGGAAAGGAGGAAGCAAAAGGAAAGCATTTAGTTTCATTAACTTACCCCTCGTGAATCAACTGCTGCATACATAATTTCCATCCAACCTTTAAATGTTGCCTGAGAAAGAAAAAAAACCCAGAATACATCATTCTGAAAAATATAAGCACATTTCAATTGGTTACATCATCACTTTCTAGTGTCCTTCTGAAAAATATTATGCAAAGTAGGCTCTTCACTGTTAATAAATTGCTTTTTCCTTTCAAACCATAGGTATGCACGGGTATTTGTTCACATCAGGTGTGTCTACATGTGCATTTAGGCATGCCTAAATTTAATGTACACTAACTTAATGCTCATTAAGGTGATTTAGGCTCTCATCTACACATGCATGCAATAAAGCACATTAATGCTGAGTGCATGGGCTGACATGGGACTAAAGTTAGTTCTAAGTCCATCCATATGCAGCATTAATGCATCTTAACACATCTACACATGCATTAATGTGCTTTAGCTATTCATGCCTAAATTTGTGGGTAGATCTTGCCTGACCAATCTCATTTCCTTCTATGACCAGGTGGCATATCATCTGGACAAAAGGGAAGAAGTTGATATCATATATTTGGACTTTAAAAAAGCCTTTTACCTGGTATTCCATGATGTCCTCATGGAAAAATTGGGCAACTGCGGCCTTGACTACTCCATAGTCGAATGGCTGGGGAACTGGCTCTGCGGCAGGACCCACAGGGTGGTAGTTGACAGAACTGAATCAACGTGGCACTTGGTGACTAGTGGTACCCCCCAAGACTTTGTTCCTGGACCTGTACTCTTTAATGTCCCCATAAACGATCTGGAGACTGGTGTCAGAAGCAGACTGGCTAAGTTCGCTGAGAACACCAAACTTTGGGGAAGAGTGTCCACACTTGAGGATAGGCTGGTGACCCAGCCTGACCTCAATAGGCTTACAAGGTGGGCAGATGAAAAGCTGATGGCATTCAATACAGAGAAATGCAAGGTGCTCCACCTCAGGGAAAAAAACCCCGCATCACACTTATAGGCTCGGCAATGATACACTCGCTAGCACCGTGACCGAAAGAGACTTGGGGGTTATGACTGACCACAACATGAACATGAGCCATCAATGCGATACTGCCGCTGGCAAAGTGAACAAAACTCTGGCTTGCATTTACTGATGCATCTCAAGCAAGACCCAGGATGTCATCCTCCTGGTGTACTCAGCCTTGGTGAGGATGCAGCTGGAGTACTGCATCCAATTCTGGGCTCCACAATTCAGGAAGAATGTGGACAAGCTTGAAAGAGTGCATTGGAGAACCACACTCATGATCAGAGGGCAGGAGAACAGGCCTTATCAAGAGAGGCTGCGAGCCAGGGGACTCTTCAGCCTGGAGAAGCGCAGGCTCAGGGGTGACTTGGTGGCAGCCTATGAGTGCATAAGGGGTGTGCATCAGGATCTGGGGGAACACCTGCTCACCAGAGCACCCCAAGGGATGACAAGGTCCAATGGACACAAACTCCTGCAGGACCGTTTTAGGCTGGAAAGAAAAACATCTTTACTGTCTGAGCCTCCAAGGCCTGGAAAAGACTGCCCCAAGAGGTGGTGCAAGCTCCTACTCTGGACACTTTTAAGAAGCATTTGGATGCTTATCTTGCTGGGATCCTATGACCCCAGCTGACTTCCTGCGCCTGGGGCGGGGGGCTGGACTCGATGATCTCCCGAGGTTCCTTCCAGCCCTAATGTCTGTGAAATCAATTCAGTCTCCAGAATTTGAAATTCTTCCTTTCTGCACACATACAATTCAAGTGCACAAGAAATACCAATGTGCCCAACTGTCTGCATCTCTCTGTGCTAAGTTTGGTGCAGGACTTGGAGGAAGGAAAAGGAAAAGGGGGCTTCATGACACCTCTGCTGCTCCTTACCAAGTTTCTTAAATATGAAAGACATTTCTGTTTAAACCAAAGACTCTATCAGGGTTCAAGTCTTTTATTTTTAAAGATTTCTCAGGTGTGAAAGGGTGGCAGCATCAACTACTAAGATGCTAAGAAGTGGTTTTTAGTATTCTGCATCAAGAATATTGCCCTCTGTTTCCAATATATGCTTTCCACAGTTCCAAGACTGATAATAAATTACACAGCCTTAAACCTGCCTCTGCTCTAAATCACCCTCACTTTATCAGATTCTCATTCAAGTTGCAAGGATACAAATAAGGAGTAAATCAATGGCTGTATTTTGATTTTATAATTGTTATGAGAAAAGAATCAGCTACGTTTTCTTTCACTGAGCTACCCTGATTTATACTAGTATGCTAGGAGGCAGAATCATGTCCAATACTCCTGCTGACACTTGGGGTTGAGTTTTCATTGCACCTAATTCCAGATAATGCTAACTGGAATTTTGTGCGTGACTCCCAGAGGGAATTCAGCCCTTCGTGTGTAGCTAGGTATGCCTAAAATACTTTGTGAAAAGTTCCATTATATACCCTCTGCTATTCAATTAAGTCCTTTGGGTAGTGCTTGCAGTCTATTCTCTCTTTTAAATACTACTTAACCAATACAAATTTTATTCAAGAGGTCAGCCCTATTTATTTTTCATGAATTCACATAAAACTATTCAAAATGCCATACACGTTTCCACTACAGGCTAAAATAGGCAGTCCCTGAAAATCAGTACTTGGGGAAAAAAAATCTATCCATACATGACTGTTCAGAGTGTCAGAAAAGAGTTTAGAGGTCAGGTGACATTTTATTGAAACAAATGAATATTTAACCCTACCATGCTGATCGCTCTCAACCCTGCCATGCTGAACCCTCTCAGCTACTCTGATAGTTTCCTTTTTGCTGCTTTATTTCTAATCCTGTAAAAGGCTCTCCCATTTTATTATAGACGCTTACAGTTCAGTCTTCTGTTTAGAAAGGCTGGATGGAGGAAATAAGAGGTTGCATCATCTGTGCCAGCAGAAATTGATATGCTCTCAACTTGTACTTTCCTCCTTTTTTAAGAGAAGTCTTTTCACTAGACATTATATCTCTGGATATTCCAGCGCATGTCATAAAAAGGCATTTAGCAAAATACAGGGCAGTACTTGGTGACAGTGATTGGTGAACTGTTCTGAGAAAAATATCACAGGAATGCAGAGCTTTGATTTTGTATTTTCCCAAGATGTCCAGAAATAAGAGCATTAAAAATCCCATCTGGCTTCTGGAAGGCTTCCCTAGACACTTCCGCAGAGAGGAGCAGATATCAGGAATGAGAGAAACATAACATTGGGACAAGACATGACGTATCTGGAATTAGTAGCCACTTATACCCTGGATCTAGAAGTGACAAAATCTTCATGGGGGTGTTTGTGATATTATCCTTCCTGGAAGCTATCCAGAGGAACACCATATTCAGCAGAAATTGTCACACGATGAGATTATCTGCTGATAAACACATTTTGGAGCACGATTGTATTTCATGATTTGACTGTGGGTAAATTAGGGCAGGTGTGGATAGGTGGACCATGGCAAACTGCCCCTCACCTTTGCATGACCAAAAGGCACCTTGAAATAAAACAAACATTTCATTTTTACATTCCGAGGTTTTCTTTTCAAATGAGAATATAGACATCACAATATGAATATCACAATTAATTTTCAGTGGCTGCTTTTTAAAGGCAGAAATGATTCATTTTTGTATCTTCAAAAATACTTTGACTGGAACGCCTCCTTAGAGAAGCGTTTTAAAACTAAAATAAAACTGTGCACCACAAGACTTAAGGAACAAAGGCAAGATACCATCCACAAGCAGCAACGAGTTTCTTCCTCTTCTGTGTTAACTCTGTTATCTTCCAGTTTCACTACTGCTTGTCTCCAATCCATTTTATTCTATAGCTAATACTAATTTAATGTACACCGCTGTGCTGATTAGCATGATTTTTGTTCCCAGAAAGACCCAATTCAGGGCTTGTGAGCCCTTTGTGAGAGAAAAGCTGATGCCACCTATGCTGCTTCTATCTAACAGGTTCATAAATTCGATCACATTGCGATCACTTTCTCCCAGGTGTCCCATCCTTTTCACATTTTCCACCAGTTCTTTCCTACTGGTCAGTGCAAGAGCCAAGATAAGAGTATCCCCTATTTGTAACCACAGATTTCTGGATCAGAAATAGATTAATAGATTGTGACGTTGGAAGGGACCTTGGAAGATCATTGGGTCCAGCCCCCTGCACCAAGCAGGAAAGAGAACTGGGGTCAGGTGACCCCAGCAAGGTGCCCATACTAGTTAGGTAGTCCATCTTAAGCTCCTTAACTACTGATCTATGCTATATCACTTTGCATAAAAATATCATTTTTATAGTCTTAAATGGGCAAGAGGTGGGGATGCTGCTTGCCGTTCTGTCTTGAAGCAACAGGCAGTAAGAAGGAACTGGGGCTCAGGTGGCCTTGCTCATATGGGCACGATGTACTGTCTAGTAATGGGGTGGAGGGAACTTGTTGTACAGGTGTGGCTCCAATAGACACTGCTGGCATCCCAGAAGCAGAGGACATGTGGACAAGCACTCGAAGAAGAAAGGTGAGCCAGCGTAATGGAGAGAACTAAACCTTCAGTCAGCTGGGGTACAAAATGCACAGTCTTCAAAAAAATAAGAAATTCAAATGATAGAAAGTGCTAGAAGCAACCTAGTGGGCTCAGTCACTTATCAACAGTAAAAAAAAAAAAAGGCGGAGGAAGCCTTGTAAATGATACTCCCTATTTTAGAGCCATCTTCTACCTGAGAAGAAGCTACACTTAGTCTGGATGTGCAGTGTGTTGAGAGGGATGAGGCTCAGGTTACCAGCCTAAGAAGGTGAGGAGTATTGTCAGCACTGATAGAAAGGGGAGACAAGGCATGTTTTAACCTTACAGAAGCTTCTCTAACAAGTCTTTTTCCTATCTACCCAGACAAGAATAATAACAGGGCATGAACACTGCCACACTTCACCTTTATGGGTAAGCTGGCCATGGCTGCACCATGAATGGGGCTTAAGCATAAAGGTGAATATGACTGATTGTCTGATAGAGAAAAATGGATGTCTCCCTTTGCTTCTGGTCGAATTTTCCAAATGTATGTGTCATTTTAACTAATTTTAGACTGAACGTAGAATATGCATTGATTGTCAGAGCCTTAAAACAGACCTTAATCAGAGACCCAAAGTGTTTCATTTTTCAAAATCAATTCTAATGCCAGCGTTAACATGGTACAGAATATGTTCTCTACATTTCATTTAGATTAACTCATTTTGAAGAGAGATAAATCTATTATGAATAGAAAATGTGTGGGCTCTCATGTCTGAATAGCTGTTTTACTAATAACTACCAGAGGTCTCTACCAGTTAATGTACAGTAGCCTCTGCAATTATTGGGACATTACTCATTGAGTTTATCACGCAAGAAACTGTCAGCTTTGTAGGCAAAACTTGTACATGATCACTCCAGAATATATTGGATTGTTAGGACATTAAGGGGATGTCAAGCTTCTTCACACTGGGGGCATTTACACATGCGCTTTACTGTGGAGTTGACTAATTAGCTCTGCAGTAAAGCATTGCATTCTACATGTGCACTAGTATTAGGGCATAATACATTAATTAACTCTGCCATAGGATAGTCAGGAACAGTACTATCCTGTGCCAGAGTAATTTACTCTGCTAAAACACACCTGTAGACGATGATAGGACTGGCTGGAGCACAAGGGTCCTAAAGTGCAGGGGGCCCCAGCCAGCCCCACTGCCACCCGGGGCTGACCCCTCAGGCCCCCTGCCAGCACAGGGCTGCTCTGCCCTGGCTCAGAGTGCTGTGGGCCTGGGTGCACAAGTAAACGTTGCACCCGGGAGCAGCTGACTCCAGTGCAAACTGTGCAGAAGTTTATTTCATTGCACTAATAGCATGTGTAGATACACCACTGTGCACCATCCTTTAATAGAGAGGTCGTCTAATTACACCTTCATCTCCTGCATCGTATGGATTGCTTTCCATCCCATTTGTTATCATACAATTACATCAAGTAAACCGATAAAGCATTTTGCAGAGGACATAAAGGGTGCCATCCTCAGTTTCTACAAGTTGCCAAAGCTCTCTATTTCAGTGAAGCAACATAGATTGACAGTGGTTGAGAATCTGGACCCAGAGGCCGTGATGCTGCCTATTAATGAAATTCAGCAGCTGGAAATGGGGAGTAGGAGGAGCCAGGATGACACTGGTATGAAAGAAAGGAGAGTCATATTTTCATATTCCATATCGGACCTAACTGGAATACTGGTGAGTTAAAATGGGTTTGGTACAGTCCAGACACCATATCTTGACACAAATTCCTTCTTAAAGAGCTACTTTCTCTTTTGGAATCTCTGATTCAATTTTGCATTGAGTTACAAGCACAAAAACCAACAACAAAGGTGACTTCAAATAGAGGATCCTGGTGAGCTTGGAAGCCCCCTGCAATCCTGTTTCCTAGGGTTTTGAGTGCCTCCTAGGAGACAATATTTTAGCGGTGCATAAAATTTGTCTTGGGAAACTCCTGATCTCAGCATAAAACCAAAAGCTACTCTGAATACCTATATGATAGTTTCATCAGCTCAAATATAAATAACTGACATCAGCTAAAATGTATGCTTTGCTGCCAAGATAAAGGAAAGCATAGCTGTTAACTTGGTATTTAATCCTGCAGTATGCTGATTTCAATGGGAGTTGGCCATACCATTAAGGTTTTGACTGCTGGACTTCTACCTAGCAAGAAAAAATGTTGTACGTAGAACTAGAACTTACCACCTGTAGAAGAGCCAGGTAACCAGCACCAACATTGTCAAAGTTGACTTTTACTTTTGTCCAAAAGTAAGTGCCAGTCGTATTAGACTCTGCGCAGTCGGTCATGTTGTTAATAATTCTGTAATCTAACGGCATATCCCCCGCAGTCTTGTTAATGCATTTTCCAAACTTCCCTGCAAATAGGTTCACTCCCATGATGCTAAAAATGAGCCAAAATATAAGGCAGACGAGCAGCACATTCATGATGGAAGGGATGGCACCCACCAGGGCATTCACAACCACCTTAAAGAAGTGAAATGAAAGAAAAACATACAATTATTGTGGGCACTCACATGAACTCATCCCTGAAGAGTTGTTTTGGACACTGAAGTAATGGGGCCAAGATCTCAACTGGCAAAAACTAGATTAACATGATCTGAGGATCTGTTTTGCTGCTTTGAAAGATTTAGTAACACATATTAAACTTCTTTTCCATTGTAGCTTTAAGGAACCATCTATCAGCATTTCACTCATGCAAAGAGGATTTGCCAGGTGGGATCTCTTAAGTCCAGGGAACAAATCTACCCCTGACCATTATAGACTGTTACTATGACACCTCCAACTTCATACTGGATAATGTATCTTAATCAACTCACCCCTGCTTACTAGTGCATTTAGGTGGTAATCAAAAATCATTGAGTTATAGCAAGTATTCTCAATGTGTTTAATGGATCAGGAAGAAAGGAGAGAAGCTTTCTTCTAAGCAGTAGAGCATTTAAATCTCCTTCTGAACTCAGGTCTTCTATGAAGTTTCTGGAGTTTTATGAAGCATTTTGATTAACTAAGTAAGAATTGATCCAAAGCTGTTTCACTTGAAAATAATATTCCTGTCTGCATGTTATCTAGAAATAATACCACAACCCAAACAAACATAGATTTAACATGTAACTAGCTTTTTCCCTCCCACTATAAACTGCACCCAGTTCTGCATCTTTTTATTTGTTGAAGATTTCCATTGGTTCCAGGTAGGACTGATGAGCAAACTTGTATAAAATCATGCATTAGAACATGGCATAGGAAAGGAATTGGTTATTTAAAATACTTATAAATAATACTCATGGCGGTATTGGCATAGGAACAAATGTCAACGTTTGCAATATGGTTCTCAAGCAATGCAAAGGGAATGTACAATATGCACAATATGGACCTCAAACTCACATTTTCAGTAATATCAACATGCACATCAAGGTATAACACTGATATGACAACCGAGCAATAGACATGCTATTCAACGTTCTACACCACTATACAAAATAGGAAGGCCTTTGATGCATGCAAAGCATACCATTAAAGACATTTTCCAAAAAGAAATAAAAGCAAAACCCTGCCACAAAATGTAATGTTCTTCTTGCTATATTAATGGCTTGTACACTTTTTACATGTCCACAGCTGCTGTGGCTGTTGCTACTACTTTCCAGAAACCATGTAAAGGACCTGACAGCCTTTATACAGATTCCAACTGTTAACAGGAATTTCTCTCCTTGTTTGTTCATACTTTCAAGATTAGAATCTGCTTTGCAGACACAAAGCCATTCCCCTTTTCTGCTTACATTTCTGAAAATGAGACAAAGTGATATTGATCCACAAAAATGAAATTTTATTCAGTTCTAAATCCGATTATGGAAAATATGAGTTGTTTTCTATCATATTAGTGTCCATTTTTTTGACAAGCCACTAATATAAAATTCACTTCATTATTATTTATGTCGTTCTGCATGGGGAAAAAAAAAGAGCACAGTAAAATGATCTGACCCATTTATAGTGGCAGTTTATTTTGGTACATTGAAGAAAACGCACAATTAGGAAACTCTTTCAAAGCCAAAACTACATTTTGCCCATTTCTAAAAGAGGCGTTTTTTTTTTTGGCAATGAAAGGCTTCACCTGTTCTTGTGATTGGCTATTTACAATGACTGTTCTTTTAGGGCTCTGGCAGAGGTTACATTTACGAAGCAATTCCCCTATTAATCGCACCATAAATAGCAAGCCAACCACATGTTCAAGGAATTCATGGCATAAAAAAAGGAAACAACCAGGCACAAAAATGGCCCACAAAATATGTGGAACATTTTTGTGGCTGTTTCCCATCATGCCTTAAATTGAATGTGTGGCAGGGTAGCCTGCATGGTGGGGCTTGATTGACAGCCATGCTATGGGTTGCACCTCACAGCTTTAGATGCTGACCTAGGAGCCCATGTAGGGTCATCATAACTTCACACAGTGTTTGCCTTGCCATGTGGCTCCCATGACAGACAGTCAAGCAGTCAGGCTTGTCTGTGCCTGGCTGGGCTGATGGGTATGGGGGAGGGTTAAACTGCCCAGCAAGGGGAAGCCCTGCGCTCTTATGGGCAGGAACCTTACTAACCCCAATTGGTTTGCAAGGTTCCTGTTAAAATAATGGTGCAATTGGGATCAGTCCCCGATTCCAACAATCACTCATCCTGCCACACACACGCGGCACAATAGGACCTACGATTTTGGGGACTGGAGATCAGATCCCATCTTACCATCATTTTAATGACTGCCAGGGGCCTTGGTTTTCATTTTTAGATGTAGTGCTGCTTCTACAGCATAGCTTAGGTATTTATTTTGCATTTATTGGGTAAACCCAAATGAAAAATAAATGATGAGGCAAATGATTGCTCAAGTGCTGCCAGAGCTTGTATATTAGCTTTCGTTGGCTTTTTCGTGTGTTGATGCTTTTGTTCAATGTCCATCACTTCCTGCCCAAAACTACTGCAGTTAGAGAGTGCGACAGAGGGAGAAAAAAAACAGGATTATAAGAGAGGGCAATCACAGTGCAAACATTCGTGCACAGGGACACGATCATGCAAGTTAAACATGGTGCAAATGATGGTCACCCATGCATGCTCCCTTTTAACCTCTGCTGATTGATGCGCCGTGGCTTGTAAATAACAAAATGTGACACAAGACTTAAAGTAAATCATGTAGCACCTCTGTGAATTAATTATTCATAAAGGGTCTAATTCTCCTTCCACTTTCACTGATTTGACACCAGAGTAATTGTACCATTTGTTTAAATGGAGCTATTCCTGATTTACACCAGTACAAAGAAGAACTGGTAAAGGAGCTGAATACGTAAAGACAAGTACTTTTCATTAATTCATGTTAAAGTTGAGCCTTAAACCTCACGAAAGGCAGAACACGTTACTTCTGTGTCTCAAAGCTGTAACATTGCAGAGTCATCTACAAGAGATGGTAGATGACAAGGAACGGTTCATTCCGTTACAGGCGAGACCCGAGACCTCTTTTCCCAGAACTTTTGCTGTCCATCCTGCTAGCTGCCAACTGGAGCTGCTCTAAATCCTAAGCATTTCCCCTCTGATATTTATAGCAGAGCAGATCCTTTGTTGCTGTAAACTGTTATAGCTTCACTGATTTCATGGACTATTACATGAGCTAAAATCTAGGCAGGCATATGTTTAAGGCTAGAAAAAGGCATTCTGATTAGTTAGCCTGTTCTTTTGTATAGTACAGGCCATAACATTTTACCCAGTATTTTTTCTCTCCAGACAATAAACCTCTGGGAAAGCTTTGAGCACATCTCTTAAAAAGATATAATTTAATAATTTCCAGTGATGATGAATCTGCCACGTTGTTAGGCAGGTCGTTCCAGCCATTAACTACCTTCACTGTTAGAAACACATGCCATATTTCCTGTTTAATTTGTTATGTTTGAACTTCCAGCCATTGTGTTACATTATACCTTTGTCTGCTGGGTTCAGAAAATGTATCCATCAGAAATTGTCTCCCTATATCCGTACTTATTATACATAAATAGATGGACCTGCTTAAATCTCTCACTGTCAGGTGGTTTTAGGACCTTGTAGTTCTTTGTCAATCTTTCTGAATGTTTTCAATACGCATTTTAAGTGTGAATACTACACTTCCGATACCAACCTCAGTAATGTTGTATAGGAGGTGGTCTTACCTCTCAATTGTTAAGTAAAAGTCCCTTGCTTATACATTGAAGGCTTGCATTAGCCCTCTGAGCTCCTGCATCATACTGGGAGCTTGTGTTCTTCTGGGGTACATCTACATATGCTATTAATATTATAAATGCTTAATGCATAGTAAAATAGTGTGCAGTAAGTCTTGCCTGTTAAGAGCAAATCTGCTCCCAAAGGGAGCAATCTGATACAGGACTGCTCCTATCCTGTGCTTACCCCCCTGCAGCAACCAGGGGGAGCTCCAGGCTCTCTGGGGGTGGTAGCCTGGGGGCTGGCAGGAAGCACTGGGCCAGGAGAGCTCTGCCACCTGCAGGAGCAACTGTCTCCTGGCCCCGTGCACATTGGGAAGGGTCCTTATGTGCACGGGGCCTGGAGACAGCTGCTGCTGCAAAGCTCTCTCAGCCCCGTGCACATGGGACAAGTCTCATGACCAGCAAGGTTTCCCTACCCAGTCAGGGCCTGGCAGGGAACTGCCCTGTTTCTGGGGTATCTATACATAAGCATCTAGCACAGCACAGCAAATTTGCTCCCAGTCAGCCCCAACACCAGGGGGCCAGAAGGGATGGGAAACTCCTCCAGTCCTGGCACTGCTCATTTCCCAGGTCCTCCCAGGAGGTGGGAGCCAAGTAGTGCTGGAATGGGCTAGCTTTCTGCCTCTCCCCTGCACTGGTGTTGCTCAGCTTTCTTCTCTTCCCCTGTACCAGCTCCACGCACAGGAGCTGGGAGCTGAGCAGGGACCGGACTGGGGGGGAGCTCTCTGGGGCTGGCCAGAAACATACAGCGATCCCCAAGTCCTGGCGCTACAGTACAGAGTCTACTGCACAGTAGGCTAATTTACTGTGCAGTGATATGCATGTGTAGACAGTGATGCTTTACTGCACAGTAAATTAGTTTTGTGTAGACACACCCTTGATGTATTAACATGCATATTTGTTCAACTGAGTCCAGATAACTATCTGATCCAGGTCACTCTGTATAAATGAACCATCCCTAACTATCCCTATTATTTACTATTCCACCATTTTTGTGTTATCCATAAATTTTATCAGCAAAGATTTTATATTTATTTCAGATCATTGATTAAGTTTTTGAACAGCTCTGGGTCAAGGCTATCCCCGCTGAGGGACTCTGCTAGAAACATATTATCACTGGGCAATCCCCCATGTACAATTACATTTTGAGATTCATCAGCCAGTTCATAATCCATTTGAGATATGTTGTATTGATTTTGCATAGTGCTAGCTTATAAATCAGAGTGTCTTGTGGGACTAAGTCAAAAGTCCAATCATAAAACAATATGAAATGTGTTTGATAAAACTTATTTCCCTGAAATCCTTCTAAATAGGACTAATTCTGTTATCATTCTTTAATTCTTTGTGGATGTGTCTCATATTAACCTTACCATAATTTTGCCTGGCATCATTAGTCAGGCTAAACGGACTATTATTATAACAGGGGTAGAGAGGTCATCACATGTGATCTTTTTAAGATATGCATGGGCACAGTTACAGTTGTCATCCTGAGGGAAGAGGCGGCATTTGGCCGATGAGTATGTACCAGCAGGCTTTCATGTCACAGAGAAGGGCCTTGGAAACAGGTAGAAGTTTGAAGTCTAGCGATGACAGTCCCCTGCCAAGCAGAAAACTCACGTGTAGGTGGGACCTGCTTGACACCCTCCCTACACATCTATTGAGTTCTCTGATTCACTGGCTTCAAACCTCCTCTGCTCTTTCCCACACAACCTCACCGTCTAGCCAGGACTCGAAAGCCTATGCACAGCACAGTTTAGCAAAGCATATTCTAGCAGGCCTAGAGGACGATTTTCTTGTTCCCCTCTTAGTCCTGCAAAGTGCTTTGAGATCATCAAATGAAAAACATTATACTAGTTCAACCTATCATCTTCTTCCTCTGTGTGCTTTTGTCTCAACATTAACATTATTTAATCCATCTCTGTGCTGGTAATTTTCCTTGCGTTCTGGAGCATATGACCTCCTGATAATGAAAGGTCTTACTGTCCCTAGCCATGTTAATTATGGTTAGACATTACTAAAAATAAAATGATTTGATTTTCCAGTAGCACGTATTCTCAATTACACTTTATCATAAATTACAAGCTCATTCAGTACCTCCAATAGTTCAGAAAAGAGGAGCCACAAGGGCTAAATATGTTCCTACTATGCCAGTGGTGCACAGAAAAGAAACCCCTTGTGTCATGGAGTGGCTCTAATTATGGGGGCATTAGGATTCAAACTCTTGGGAGTGATGTAACAGAAAATGGCCCATTTTATGCCACATCACTACCGAGCCAAACTCTATTCCAGAACTAGCCCAGTAACCTTAATTCTTCTCCATTTCCTCAGCAGTTCAGTCCCCCAATTTCCCCCATATTTTGGGCTACAAAATGTTGCAAGCTTTAAGACAATTTAGTTATGCTGATACAAACCCATGCGTACACACTCATGCCATCTTAAAATATGCTGTTTTAATTTGGGTGCACAAAACCAATATGAGCCAATATTAAGTTAAGTTTAAATCAATTTAAGTTCTCACACAATTTGCTCCTGGAGCCACTTTGTGTTAACACCAGCTTTTGTGGCTAGTTATCAGTGGGGCTGGGTGTATTTCGCCATCTTTTCCTTGTAGAGACACAGAGTCAGATCCTCAGCTGATATATATATATATATATATATAGAGCTCCATTAACTTCACTAATGCAACATCACTTTCTACCAGCTGAGGATCTGGCTGCTTTTGCCTATGCACTGCTGCTTTTATTACATTTTTGTGAACACTCTTTCAAATATTTTATTATCTAGCTTCACTGAAAAAAAAATGGAGGTGAATCAGGATAGTTCAGATTTGAAGACCTATCTGAATACAGCTCCTTGAACCTTTTGTATGTCTCATCATGAACATGGATAATAATACACTGTGACAACATTTTGCTGTATTTTATTAGTGATATCAATGCCTTCAAAAATGCCAGAGTGATAGTTCTGTGGAACAATATATCCACTGAGCAAAACTGGCATGGGAGAAGCATGCCAGCTGCTCCCACACGACTCCATCCCTATGCTTCTATTACTTCTAGTCTTAGTTCAGCTTCTGGGCCCTTTCTGCTCTTGGGTTGTCTTACCAGGATTGCGATGTGGGCATCTGATTGCTGGAACTTTGAAAGAGCTCAACAACTTATTGCACAAGAACTTCATACTTTGTGGCCTAGAGTGAAAGTAGCTGTATCCTAACATCTTTTCACTGTTTGTTTGCCATATTTTAGGGATTTTTGCATCTCCAAGCAGAACATGTCATTTATACATCTGCACCAGAGGGTGCACCTACACGAGATGTGTTAGCCTAATTTCATATGCATTACAGGTATGCATCTACACATGTGTGCCCCCAATGTGCATTAAAAATGCTAAAATGAGGCTAATCAGGCACTTATGGGGAGCTGGCTCTAATGTGCTAGAAATGCAGCACATTAAAACAGACTCGATTAATCGAGTCTGCTGGAACATGTAAATTGATGTGCACTGGCAGCCTCATGCATTGTGTGTATCAGCAGCGTAGCACACCTCCGCGTTGAGAAAATGGCGGCACTGAGCTTTGAACTAAAACACGTTCAATGTGCTTTAGTTCAAAGTGCACCGCCATCATTTTCACAGCGTGGGGATGTGCTGCACCGCCGATGCATGCCATGCATGGGAGCTTTTAATTAACATGGCTTACTAATTAAAAGCTCCTGGTACCACGTTGGGAGCACATGTAAAAATGGCCATCATGCCTAAATTGTATCATGCTCATGCAAATGCAGGTATCCAATTTAGGCGTGATTAGTTAAAGCATATTAACGCACATGTAGACACAACCCAGCACTAACTTTAGTGCCAGGTCTGCCCAGCCCCTAGGGGCACATGGCAGGGCTGCAGGGACTTGGCACTAACTTTAATGCCAAGTGTCTGCACATGAAGACACATGCCAAAAATTGCTTAATACACATTAAATTTAGTTGCACTTAAATGCATGTGTAGACACACCCAGAGATCTTAAAAATAGTGCTAAGTTATGCCCTATGTTCTCCTCAGAAGTTATAGTTTGCACCATAGGTGAATTCTAACCTTGCCATTGGATTTACATAATCAGTATTAACTTTGGCTAGTACAGAAGGCAGTTCACATCATTTGCTAGTCAAGCATGATAGAATAGTTAAGTAAAGAAAACACAGGTCTACATTGTCAAACATACTTGCTATGCGAAACATGCACAAACGGGTGCTCATGCAAGAAAATGTGAAAGGAAGAAGACAGGCATACAAACAAAATACAACGATAAGCGTTAAGTCACTTGGTTACGATGCTAATCCTGGCATTCCATGGTAAGATTGAAATGTATCAAAGGAAAAAAAAATGTTGCATTTGCTCATTTGTTTTCCATGTTTCTAATGCCTTTAATGTTCATTTTCATTGTAAGTGAAAAAGTCCTTGAGAACTTTCCCACCCTCTCTAATTTTAATACAATTTGAAAGCAGGGAGCAAACCCATAGCAGAATCATTTCCCCTGATGTGCTTCATAATTGAGAGGTCACTGTTAGCCAGATGTTCCCTCAGTCAAAAAGCAGGGTTTTAAACACAGCAGGATAAGTTATGCAGCGGGATTAGCTTATCAGGACATCCACCAGAGAGTAAAAGCTGTAGCTATGCTACTGCAGTCAAGACAACAGAGGGATTTTTTTTTTGACACAGCATTTTCATTCGTGTCCTTTTGCAGTCTCAATGAAAACAAAACCAAATGAAATATTGCCCTTTGACATGCTTGATGGTCACACAAGGGGCTTCGACGGTTGCTTTATTTCCTCTTACCCTCATCCCTTCAAATCGTGACAATGCTCTTAATGGTCTCAGAGCCCGGAGGGTCCTAAGGGATTTAATGGGACCCATTTCGGAGTATCCAAGTGTATTAGCTATGAGGCTTATTAAAGAGACCTGAATGGAGACACAAAGCAAAAGTCCAAACTATTAGCACATTCCTGCCATTTGGCTTCTCTTCTGCCTCTCCTACCTGCAAAGAAAAAGCCTGTTAATGGAATGACGAAGAAAAGCTGTAGTCAGAACCTGTAGTATTAGAATAATGAAGGAAAAAAACAGTGTTTTAGCATCCACATATATCCACAGTTCTTTCCAGAGAACAGAGCCTTTGTTTCCAGCTTAATGCCAACTCATTGAAAAGGTACCTAAATGATTTCTAAGGGTATCTTTTTCCCTCCAGCCAAGAATACAGCGCTCCTAGGAACAGCAGTGGGTGTTAAGCAGGCAGGAAAGAAAAAAAAAAGAGCATGGCTGCTTAATAGCATCAACATTTTAGTTTATTTTACAACTTACGGAAGTGTGGGTGCATTTCCCATGATGGAAAATAGGATGTTATATACATGCTGTATTCATGGCTTTCCAGGTGGATCGTTCTGCAAGATCCTATCATTTACCAAAAGGGTCAAAAATCTTAATGTTGCCATGATAAACATTTTAACTGGATAACACCATTGCCAATTTAAAATTTCCTTCTGAATTGCCATTGGCTCTGAGGTTATTAGGCTCTTTAAAGGAACTGTGTATATGATTTTTTCAATTCACAGTTTGCTTGTTTTTTGCTGTGGTCCAGCTCTCTGGGCAGCACCTAAAAGAGAAGACTCAATATTATTTCCCTGTAAAGAAAAGTGATCAGGTATTTGGCATTAAAACTGAACACTTCATAGACACTAAAAGATACCCTTACCCTTATGCTTTCAAATCTGGATAAGGCTCGGAGAGGCCGCAAAGCCCTCAGTGTTCTGAGAGATTTCATAGCGCCCAGCTCGTCATAATCAAGAACTGATGCTATCAGGCAAACAACTGAAATCTGTGCAGATTGAATGGAATTTGAGATTACTGGTCAGAGGAAAAATACATGGAGTAAATGGTTATACATCCCACAGTCAGTAGTCACAGCTTCAATTCTTACTGACCACTGTGTGAAAAGGAAATTGTTCCCTGGCACTGTGAGCGTCTCTCTGACTTCGATGGATTCATTTCCATCCCATCTTTTATAATCTTTTCTCTGCTACATTCCTGTGCATACTGTTTCTCCCAGCAAATCCCTTGCTCCCACCTGTCTGGAGGTATTTGTATGCTCCTCCCCCTCAATATCATAGGATTTGAGAGCTTCCCAGTTTTGAATAGATTCATCTATCTTTGCAACAAACCTGTGATGGAGGGAAGTGGTGTCCAGAGGATCGAGGCTCACAGAGATTAAGGCCCAGTCTCACAAAGGTATTTAGGCTCTTAGGGCAGAAATTTCACCCCAGGTCTCTCAGACCCCAAACTATTGTCCTAATCATTGCATAGTCCATTCTTCTCAAAGTATATTCATTTAACTATGCAAACTGGAGTAGGCAGTACTGATGTCTAAACATCTGTGCGCAACACACTCAATATTTTTAATGATTTATACATTTTTGTATGATATTTTAGTGACAACCAGCATTATGGCAGCAGCTCCTGGAGTCACTATGCCCAGGACAGACACAATAGACCAGATCCTTAGTTGGTATATTTGGGGTAGCTCTCTTAGAAGAAACTCTGGAATAGACCATGGAGCACTGACTACTGATGCACTCTTTAACATGGTGCAACGTGCTAACTCACCTCACTGGCCCCAGCTCCAGGGACTGATGGGTAGTGATGAGTACATTATAACATGTTTATAGCCTGGACAGCTAAGCTGGGTTTAAGGTCTGACACCCAGGGAATTTTAGACAAGTGAGATTTCTAATTTACCACTGGGGCACCCCATTTCTTTTCCCCCTGAAATATCCCTGAGACTTTAAACTATGACAGTGTTGTGCAGAGAAAAGCTATTTTATGACAGATGATTTTTATCGGTTTCACATGCATAAAGAGATATTTCAGTGATATATTTCTGCTGCTACTTGCAATTAAATATGGCCACCAGGCTATTACAGGTGGAAGGTAAATGAAAAATGGCATTGCTAAAACATTTTCAAACCTCTCTAACATTTCTGAAATGGATTAGTGGTAACTTGATACCAAGCTTCTACTGATGCATTTTTGAAATGCTGTGTATAGCCTGGTAGCCTTGTTACCATTTGTTACTCTTGTGGTCAAGAAAATCTCAGACTACACCATATTACCAAGCATTCTTTCTTTTCTTACGCCTATATATATGCACACAGACAGGTACATGTGCACACACACATGCATATATATATATATATTATATATATATATTTCTGTATACACTACTAGTTTTATAGTATCTCTTATTCTTGTAAATTAAATCTATGTATTTAGGCTGCATTACTGTGCAAGCAAAATGCACAATCTTTGTTTGTCCCTCCTAGGGACCATAAGGAGAAAACTACCTAAATAAGGAGAAAAGGCTGTAGGGTTTGGCCCATAGCACTGGCTGTATATTCACTGTACATATAGGTCAGGTACAGACATTGCACTTATATGGATATGAGTGATCAGAAACCAGTCTATACCTGTAACAGAACAGAAGTTCAGTACACATAGGCTGGTTTTGAAATGGCAGAACCCAGTCTAAGATTTGCTCCCTGCAAAAAGTGTGTCCTGTTTACTATGGATCTAAACTATGCCACTTACAGAAAGCCACGTAACTTAGATCAGTTCTGCCTTGGGCTTTTTGAATGTCTGTACCTAGCCATACACTGTAGCTATTTAATTGCTCTCCCTTTGAATTGTAACATGACATGATGGACATATTCCTTATATAAAAGGTTCCATTATGATATATATTCCTTTGACCTATGGAGAGTTTAATGCTGATAATGGCACTCGCCCTGCAGATTCCTGGAGCTCTCTGTCAACCAAGGCCCGCTGGGAAGAAGGGGTGGCTGCAGGTGGGTGCCAAAATACCAAAACACAGTCACAGGTCAGCCCTTTGCATTTTTTAAATAAAATGATTCAAATGCCATACAACGAAGGCCCTTCTTCCTATTATCTTTTACCCTGCATGATTTAGAGACAGCACTTTTGACAGGGCTTCCGGCTTTCCAGACATGTGCTTTACACACTTCTTCCCCCAGTTCCTGATTTATGTGCCACAGCTCAGCCTCCACTCAGAGTAGAAGGTGCCTTGTTCAAATCCTGTAAGACCGGCCTTCAATTCAGAGCGGGTTACCATTTTCTCTTGAGTCCCATAAATGTCACTCTGAAATACATCACAGGTGCTGCTGTCCTCCTGACAACAGATTTACACAGTATTAGATATCTATTCAGAGGATTAAGCTGTGAAGCCGTGTGATATTTGGCAATGATTTACAAGGCTGGAGTCAGTCCTTAGTTCGAGACAACTTGTCTAAATACTCTACTGTTGATTTCAAAGGTATTTGATTTCTTCCTGTCAAACTTTATTTATAGGAAAATCACTACAACAGAGACTTTGCTGTTTGGACTTGATTAAATGTGACCCGGAAAACTATTTTAAAAAAAAAAATCAAGCAGCTTTCAAAATCAGTACTGACTGCCCCACATAGCTGTGGCAAAAGGGCAAGTCAGCATTTTCTTAATGTTATGTTTTTTGTCTCAAGCTTGTGACGTCCAAAGCCTTGATAGCACATTGCTTTATGTTCTGTGTTATGTCGGACTCATTGCCATATCCCGACTGAATCCAGAAACCTCCTTTAGAAAGAATGTAAGTCCCGATTTTAACAATATTGTATGTCTTTCTTAGTCCTGTGATATTTCCTCTATATGCTTTTCTAGGGAAAAATACAGTTGGAAACCACACAATGCTGTGACAACAGGGAACTTGCTTGAATCCTGTGGAGCTATTATAGCCCTGTGACTGTTTTAAATAAAATACATAAACTGCCCAGGTCTTCTCTGCCCAGATGAGTGCTTTACCCACTAGGCTAGAGAGTCATGCACTCTCTTTCTGGAAGTGAATGCTAAATTCTACCTTTTCTTCCCGCAGGAGGGGTAGAGAGTATCCCATCCCAGAACAGCTTCATGAATGATCATTACAACCGTCTTCAAGGAAGACAGAGAGTTTCTCACAGTCTGGGTAAGTCTTTAACCACCACTCCTGGTTACCTTTCAGAAGAAAGTTGTGACTGCATTACATCCTCATCCTGATCCTTTCAGCAGGCATCAGGCTTTCTCAGTGAATATCCACTAGAATAAGCTGCTCACGGGATTCAGGCGAACAAATGACTGGATCCCAGTGGGGTCTGGGCATGAGGTAGGTGCTCCGTCCTGTGAGGACCACACAGCTTATGCGACTGTGAAGAGGCAGGATTGTAGGCTCTCAGGGGACTTTGAATGACAAAAGTAAGGCACGTATGGAGCATAAATACCTATAGTCGGGTGACAGCCAAGCAGGGGTTTTCAGGATCATAATTTGGGACCTAGGCTTCTGAATCCTGCCTAAGTCCCAATGTAGTGTTTAGTTCTCTTTGGAAAAGAAAATGATCTTATTTTTCCAGGGCCTCAGTTTCCCATCTGCAGTGTTGCGAGGGTACATACAGAACACGTGTCAAGGCATTCAGTTATTATAGGAGGTTTTAAAGGTATCCAAGGTAGCTAGTCTGTAGCATCTGACAATGCAGGCTTGCCTTCTGCTATGTAGGCTGTGGAGTTTTGTCTAGTCTTCTTTCTTTCTTTAATTATTTTAATTTGCAAGGCATTTTTGCTTCTGGCATTTCCAACAGGTATTTTTCCAGAACCTAACTGATCTTGGGCTTAGGACATTTACCCAGATATTCAGTCTAAAGTTTCTTTTACTTAATTTAATCCAGTTGCTTTTTGCTATGTTGTCCTGCAGCACACCCCTCCTGTCCCTCATTGGTGGTCACACAATTTATCACCTGTTTTCACGTTCCTATTTACTAGTTGCTTCAACTTTGTCCCACACCCCCGCTCCTACTCAGATTTTACTTAGGCAACATATGTCTCTTAATGTAGGCTGTTCAGGTGCTTTCCCTAAGTAGATATCATGTAAAAATGGAAGAAGGATGTCAGCATTTTTTTATGAGGCAGTTTAGTTATTTTTCCAGGATGTCTTAATCTTTCTAGCCTCCATTTTCATTGCTCTTCCCTGAATCCCAGTCAGTTAACACAGATACAGGCAGATAGAGTGACATGGAAGGGAAGAAATCCTGCTTAGGATGCTGCCACACTGATGCTAGAAGCATGCTGCATATTCCAGGTGTAAAACAATGGTGAATTATAAAAATGGATGCGTGGGATTATGAAGCAGCTGAACAAGAAAAGTGGCATCAGGTTAATGCTTCCGCTCCCCCAAATGCACATTGTCTTCACTGGAATTTCCTGTTCCTTTTAGGCAACCAGTGCCCCCTCTTTTTTCCTCTCCCCTTCCCTACCCTTTCTATTCTCATCGGTGCCTTCTACTTAGTAGCTCTGCTTCCTGCAGGCCCTTTGCAGATCTGATGAAGTAAGCCCTCTGCTTACAGAACATCTCTGATTTAGTTAGCCTACACGGCTAGAGACAAAAGTCACACACAAACCAGTTTAATTGACCAGAAACAGGTTTAAACCCGTAACAGAACAGAAATGCAGTGCACTTAAACCGCTTTCAAAATGCCTGAAACTGGTTTAAGAGAAATCTGGAGGGATGTAGTGCCAGGCTTAACTGATTTAAGTCAAACCAGTTTCTGGAACTTTTGTCCCTGATCCCTTCCTGGTTCAAGCTTGCTCACAGTCCCCCAGCATCCCAAGATGCTTTGCAGCCCTGGGCTGTGCTGCCTGCTCTAGCAGAGCAGGGTCTGCCCTACCTCTCTGCTTCCTAGCTGGAGCGCTATCACTCCTCTGGCTGGCTGAGGAGGGAGGTGGGGGGATGCCATCCCTCCAACCTGGCACGGGTCCCCTAGCCACATGCAGCCTGGTGTGGGGATGGGGAGGGAAAGGAGGGGAAGGGTTTGGCTCTATCCCCCAGCCATGCTCTTTGGGCAGCCTCCCGGCCAGCTGGGGGGCAGAGAAGCCTGTACTGGGGCTTGGCTCCACCCCCCAGAGCTGGGAGCAAGAAGAGGGGGTGAAGTCCCCCAGCCACACCTCCTCCTCGGCCTCCAGCCTGGCTTTGGTGGGGTGGAGGGAAAGGGAAGCCTGCACTGGGACTTGGCTCTGCCCCTGGGAGCCAGGAACCAGAAGCAACACTGGAGTCCTGCTGCCACAACCTCTCCTGGACCACGTGAGGGGTGGTAGGGGAGAGAAGCCTGCACCAGGGCTTGGCTCCCCCGTTTCAGCCAACCTGGAGGCTGAAGAGGGTGTGTGGACAGGCGAGTCCAGCCCCACTCCTGGCTCCCAACTCCGGGAGGGCAGAGTAAAGCCCCCAGTTCAGGCTTCCCCTTTCCACCCCTGTGCTGGGCTACTCCCGACTCAGGGTCTGCTGCCGCACCATGGGGTGGGTTTTTCTCCCCCAGCCCTTCCTTAGCCAGCCTGGAGGCTGAGGAGTAGGTGTGGCTGGGGGGAGAAACAAAAATTGCCCAGTTCCTGGCTGTCTGCAATGACCTGCAATCTGGGAAAAGTGCTCTAGGGCCCCCAGCTACTGGTATGGGCCACTGCAGGGGCCTGGCTGCCTTTCCTGTTTGAAAAGTGAATATCAGTTCACTTTCTTATTTGTTCAATCTACACAGTTTAGAGAAACCTGAAAAGATTAAATCGATTCAGCCTCAGACTCTTTGAATGTCTGTACTTAGCCTAAAAGTAGATGCTTATCCTGCCTTCCGCCTAACTTCAGACTAACACGGCTAACTATGTCTGCTAATGAAATGCTGGTGCTACAGACATCAATGAAAAGACCTCCCATTGACTTCGGCGGGGCCAGGTCTTCACACAGGGAGATTCTAGGTACGTTGCTCTGCATGAGTAAGGCTGTGGACTGAGTTTCTATGCAAAGGACTTTTCCTTCCTTTATCTGGTTCAGGCCCCAGTTCATCTCAGTTCAGCCAAACCAAAGGTCAGCGCAAGCACTGTTAAAGTTTTCCTAACATTTGTTCCATGGACACTGCTCCTGAAATGGGCAGCATGAAGTATCCGGCTCAAAGTCACTGGTAAGTTTTCCAATAACGCTCCAGGCCTTCAGACAAAAATATGCCCAATGTCGCCTGCTCCACCTTGGCTTCTTTCATGTTGTTTAGAAAGGCCGTTGTTGTTGAGCTCCCTCTAATCCTAGCATTTAGGGAAGTTTGTTGCACCTGCTTCTTGCGTTCATTGACCATGAACAGTTTTATCTCTATAGATTTCCCCCGCTGAGCAGGATGACATAACTCAAAGTGAGAGGAAGTCGGTTTCAGATGTCAACCCTATCAGGGCTCAAATCCCCTCGCGTCAGGTAAATACACAGATGCTCTAACCCCATCACTGTCCCATCAGCAGCTGTTTAACAAAACCTTCATTTTCTTTTCTTCCAAACCAAACAAAATACTCCATACTTTCAAAATCTTGTTTCTCAATTAACCACTTGAAGTGCCAGCTCTTGAAATCCCCAGTGATTATCGTACTCATGTATTGGGTTTTTAAAGGAAAAGATACATCATTTCTTGGGGTCTGCTGAATGAACAGCATGTACCCAGAACATCTCTCTGTAAAATATCTGCACATCTTTCCAGGACAACAGCAAGAAGGATCAATGAATTCAACAGAGCTTGAATATTGGTACCAGGCTCTGAAAAATAAGTAGCTTGACTAACAAATATTTAAAGTTAGCACCAAGCTGCTTCTGGTGAGGTAAATGTCTGAATTAAATCATTGTGAGAGTCCAGTAATAATGGATATTTGACTGGAAAATATTTATTGCCTCGGAGTCAATTAATTAAACTTTCTTTCATTGCTTGCCACGGCTTTCCAATTTAGTATTTAAAAGGCTATTGTAGTGTTTGTTAGATGACAAATACAGCTTCTTATTTGCATCCCACTGAACAATAACGGAGTCCCCACGGTGGTAGGTGCTGTATATGCATTTTGTCCAACACAAACCCTGCATCGTCATCACAAGTAACATTAGGTAAGCTGAATTTATTTCCTTAATTATTTGCCCAGTAATTTTAAGGAGTGCACTTCATGGACCCATGCTGCATATGTTTATATTACATTCTTTAGGGAAAAGAAAGACCCTGCAAAGCGGGGATGTCAAGGCTGTTGCAAAGTGAAGCCCTCAAGTTTGTAAACACTAGAATTAAGGCTTCCTCTGTCAACTTAATGGGCCCACTTTCTGTGCATATCTGCTAATACGGTCTTCAATTACATAATCTCATACTATTTTAAACAAGGACCCGTGACAGTTTATATCAGCTGAGGGATTGCCTTCTAATCCTTAGTGCTCACAGCCACATACACAGACACTTTAGATTTTTTAACAACACATCAGTAACGTGTACACATAGGTCTTGGCCATGGCATCGTGCTGCACTCCAGTAGTCAGATGGGCAGCTTTTACAGAAGTGATAAGCAGTTATTAATCTGACATCAGCTGAAGTCAAGGGTGTTTAATGAACAGGTGGATCCAGCCTTCAGAGCTTCTCTATCTAGCCCACTGCGCTACTGGCAGACTACTGGATGTTGGGGGTGTGACCCACCACTTTGGTCCTGTTGGCCATGGTCATTGATGGCAAGTTGGTTTGCTGCTGTGGCTGCTCCCAAACCCTTGTTGCATCCCTGGGCTTACTGATGCCCCCAGACTCCTGTGGCTGCCGGACCCCTTCCACCATTGCTGGACCCCTTCCTTGGACTCCTTGCCACCTCTGGGCCTACCACAGGACCCCTCTGAATCCCTTGCTGCCTCCAGACCTGCTGTTGCCACAGTGGCCATGGCAGCTGCCCCCATGTCCCAGGCTGGATCTGACCTGTGGTCCAGTTTGCAGCCCCATGTGAGTTTGACACCCCTGATTTAATCTAAAGGGTAAGGTTGGTGCCAGAATAAATGGAGATAAATTCAAATTTTAACTGGAGATTACATAAAGGCTCCTAATCATAAGAGAAGTGACGTTCTGGAACAGGCTTCCAATAGGAGTAGTGGGAGCAGAAAAATCTATCTAGTTTTAAGATGAAGCTTGATATCTTTATGTAAGAGTTTCTAGCACCTGATACCCGCTGGATTCAGTGACCCAAAATGTACCTCTAGCCCCTACAGGCAGATTTGAACGGAGGGTCATTTACTTTTGTTTGGAACTGCCTTTCAGGGATCAAAAAATGTATCACTTCATAGTTATTGATGAAGGCTCATTAGATGTGATGTCTAAGAACAAGTCTTTCAACAAATTCAAGTAAATCAAAACAGACCAATGCACTGAAAGGGAGAGCCCAAGCAAGGTCTTTCTGTTTGCTTAGGTGAGTTTCAACTGATGGGCCAGACATGGGTTGGTACCAAGCGTGGGCCCAAGCGTGGGCTATGCCTAACTTCAGATGCTTGAGATAACTCTCTTTGTGCCTCTTTTACCCTGTGGTGAGAACTAAATTAAGACAATGTACCCTGAAATGAAACAGGCATAAGTTGCCACAGTTTAGTTTTCCCTTGCTCGAGGAATGGGGACAGTTATCGTGCAGAGTCTGAGCCATGGTAAAACCTCGCCCTCTTAATTGTGGGCACATGGGGTAATTGCAAAGTTGGAGGAAACAGGGGCTCTATAGGGCTTGGGGCTCACTTGGGGTTGGTCTCCCTATTTTGGGAAATGTCCTTCTAAAAGATCTACCAGGATATATATTCCATCTATGCCACTCTCCTTTGATATAAAATCTGAGTAGTGGGAGGTAAGCGGGTTCCCCAACTGAAGGCTGTGGTATTTGGGGATCATAAGTGCTCCTAAGTCTCCTAAAACTCTACAGGACTGGAGGCAGTAAAGTCTGGGTTTTGTCTTGGGTTTGTCCAGATACTTCTTATGTGACATTAGTTAAATTACCTAGCTCCTGCCTGTGCTTCAATTTTATCAGCTATGATTCTGACACAATTAATTATCTCACAGGCACATAATGCAACTTAATTCATTAAAGATTGTAAGGTACTTTCAGATTGTCAAATGGCAAGGACTGTACAAGTGTCAGATGCTAGCGTAATATTCTTTTCACACTTGGAAAGAGCCTGCTTCTCACTGAGATGCCCTGAGTGGGCTAAAAAAGTCAAGGGCTGAATTTTTAAAACCCCACCTTCCTTTACATAACTACTGTTTGTACCCAGAAATAACTGCAGGCACAATGCTGTTCCCACAGTTTGCCTAAGTTTAATTAGTCTCACTTGTATATCTCATATACCTTACCCAGGCGGTCAGATGTCTAAATGACAAAGTGTACCCACAAATAATTGCAGGTGCAAAAGTGCACCTGGTATTAATTGTGCATAGAGAAAAGGATGGCTGGATTGAATTCAAGCACCTAAAGTCATCATTTCTGAGTTGTTCTTGAAACTTCAGTTTATGTGGGAAAAGCACTTTTTTGTTGTTGCAAATCAAAAATGGCTAAATGCATTTTACTGACAAAATCTCTATACATTTAGCCTGTAGGCTGAGTCCCAGGAGAGAAAAGCTTTAGGGCAGACTTTCAAAGGCACAAATAGGAGGCTAAGGATAAAACCGCATGAATAATTTACTGTGGTATAGAAAGGGCAAGGTTTTATTGCATTTGATCTGATCTGTGCTAACTACCCATGTGTCTGCTCTTACCTTGGGGTAGTGAAAGCTAAAATGCAGGAGGTTAGCCTTCCGTACAAGAAGGGTAAGTAACAAAGGTTTACCTTCCACATACCATGGGGTAAGAGTGTTCATGCCAATAGTCACTCTACTTACTAGAATCCAAGGCAAAGGCTTTTTCCCCATTCAGCATTCAGGGGAGGGGGAGCCCCTAATTTGACCTGTGAGTACATGTTGGGGGAGGGCTGGGGGAGGGCAGTGCTTGTGGCTCCAGCTCTGAGCCTGGGCTCACACCCATGGTGGCACC
Organism: Crocodylus siamensis; assembly: GCF_052110815.1. Lineage (NCBI taxonomy): Eukaryota > Metazoa > Chordata > Crocodylia > Crocodylidae > Crocodylus > Crocodylus siamensis. Next base: position 196,618,754 of record NC_143399.1, read on the forward strand.
TCAGGCCCCAGGTCCAGGTTCAGGGCTGAAGCTGCCAAACCTGCAACACCTGCTGCACGTCCTGGCTGAGGCCAGAGCCAGCATGTGCTTTGTGCATCTTGCCCCTGTGTCAAGTGGTACCCACCCAGGGGGCAGGTGGTGGCGGCGGGCCAGGCAGTGGGGGAGGGTAAGCAATGGATGGGACAAGTGCTCAGGGGTGCAGGCACTGTGGGCGGCAGGAAATATCAGGGGGTACAGGCATGGAGGGGGCAGGTGGAGCAGGGGATACAAACACCGTGGGAGCAGGCACTGGGAGGGGTAGGCAGCTGGGGGGCAAGAGGTGGGTACAGGAGGCAAAGCGCAGGGGTCAAGCTACTTGACTCTCCTGATGCCTATCCCACCACCACTTGCCGCCCCCTCCCCTTCCCATGCCCCGCCACTGCTTATCCCACTTTCCAGTGGGGTGATCAAATGTATTACGATGCCCCAAGAATTAGATTCTAGACATGGAAAATTGTAACAAATTAATCATTTTTCCATGTCTAGAATGGAAAGTCTAGATTCTAGTCACTGGGGTATTGTCTTAAATTCAGAGTAGTTTTGGATTAGGGTAAATGTAGTACTTGAGAAATGTGGAAAAGCTCCCCCCACATATTATACCTCAGTGTGTTGTTCATATGTCTGTACTCTAATCATCATTTGTCTATGGGTCCTGGTCCTGCTCCCATTGCTTTAAACATAAGAAAGATTATACCCCCAAAGAAGTGTTTGAGAATATCATGAGTGAGGCAAAACTAGGGAGCACAATGGGGAAATTTTTGTGGAATCTTAACTGCAACTTTCACAATATCCTTATGTGGAAAACGTACAGCTCTTTAGCCTAGTTGGTATTTCTTCCAGTATCCAGCCTTCTGGAGCATCAGTGCAGCATCCCAGATTTAAAGAAAAGCTATCAATCTATTTTGATTGTTCCAGTGCCATTCTTACCACTTTGAAATTTAGGGCTAGATCCTATTCTACCTATTAGGTGCCCGAGCGAAATCCTATCCCACCATGCTCACATCCCTGAAAAATGTAGGTGGATTCTCCCTCTATTTGCTATTTTTGTAAGTTAGTTTGAAGGCTAGGAAGATGGTATGTTACAAAAGTAGATGTGTTAATATTCTGCCAACGTGCTAATGTTCAGCAGGGTAGAAAAGGAACATACTTAGACTGGTGGGATAGGATTTGGCTCAGGCACCTAATAGGTAGAATAGGATCTAGCCCTAAATTTCTAAGTGGTAAAATGGCTTGATTATACCTGCTAATCAGGTAATTATGGGCATAAAAGTGATCCCAGTGTAAAAAAACCCCATGCAGTGAACATGTGCATGTGCATGTGCA